>NW_012106030.1:6270929-6282730 GCF_000951045.1 Mandrillus leucophaeus | reverse complement strand
GGCTAATTTTTTGTATTTTTAGTAGAGGCGGGGTTTCACTGTGTTAGCCAGGATGGTCTCGATTTCCTGACCTGATCCACCTGCCTCGGCCTCTCAAAGTGCTGGCATTACAGGCGTGAGCCATCGCACCCGGCCTCCTCTTCCCTCTTGAAGCAGATTTATGTGTATCAAAATAACAGTAGAACAGTAAATGCTTGATTAAGGTTTATAAAATACCCACCACCATGCCCGGATAATTTTTTGCCTTTTTAGTAGAGACAAGGTTTCACCGTGTTAGCCAGGATGGTCTTGATTTCCTGACCTCGTGATCAGCCCACCTTGGCCTCCCAAAGTGCTAGGATTACAGGCGTGAGCCACTGCGCCCAGCCCCCGGCCCTCAGCATTTATTATTCTTATAGAGAGGATGTATAGTTTCTTGACATTGGATCTTCAGGAAAATCAATTATTGTATTTAGAGATAAGCTGTAAGTTTCCTTAGGCATTCTGGGGAAAGCTATCTACATTCCACATCAGAAAAGATGAATTCACAGCCTGGTGCCATTGCCCTCATCCTTAGCCCTGAGGATAATAATTTCTCCTCCTTTGGGCCAGGCACCTCACTAGACACTGGCCAAGGACGTTGCGGTTTGGCTTTCTATCTTCCATGGGGGTTACGAGCACTGGTTTTGGAGTCACAGGCTTAGTTCAAACTCTGGCTCTTTCTATGGGATCTTGGGCTCTCCCTGTTTAGTTTTTCTCATCTGCAAAATGGGAATGATGCCAATCTCAAAGGATTGTTGTGAGGATTAAATGAGGGAATACTTGTAACATGTGGCACGTGGTAGGTACTCAGTAAATGTAAGCGCATTCTATACTGTAAAGTACTATGCGAATGTAAGAATGTTTTACTTGACTGTAATATAAGTATTACATTACTATGATGTTCAGTGGAAATTTTCTGTTATGCTTCTTACTTTTATCCGTTATTCCTTTTGATCCATCAGAGGCCAGCAGAAATAGTAGACGAGGAAGAAGATGGAGAGAAGGCAAACAAGGATGCAGAACAGAAAGAATACTTTTCAGGAATGAATGGTGACCTTGAAGAGGAAGGAGG
The DNA here is from genome assembly GCF_000951045.1 of Mandrillus leucophaeus. Lineage (NCBI taxonomy): Eukaryota > Metazoa > Chordata > Mammalia > Primates > Cercopithecidae > Mandrillus > Mandrillus leucophaeus. The sequence continues at coordinate 6,281,637 of NW_012106030.1, read as the reverse complement.
TAGGGAGGCTACAGATGCCCCTGAGCAAGTCAAGGAGATTCTGGATCACAGTGAGGAGCAGGCAGGCCCTGCTCATGTAAATGGAGGCACCGATGAGGAAAATGGTGAGGAGCTGGACCAGGTTAATAATGAGCTTCAACTGGCCCTGAACGAGGAAAGAAAGTCTCAAGGAGCTGGCAGTGGACAAGATGAGGTATTTCTATTGCTTTTGCTTACTTATGTGAATGCATGAATACATGTGTGTGTACATGTGTGCATTTAGAGAATTAACCAAGTGTTTAGGACTTGTGTTGAAACCACTTATGGTTGAGTAGGAAAGATTCAATACCATTTAATCACTTTCTTTACTAGTTATTTCAACCATTTAACAACTGCTGCCATTGACCTATCCGGCAGTCCATATGTCTGCCCTTCCGCCATTCATACATTTAGCCATTCATCCATCCATCTATCCACCTCCTGCCTCATTTTACAAGAAAATGTGCAGAGCCTTCTAAGAACATACATAATCATAGAATGAAATATAAAAAAGTAAAACTAAGACCAGAGAAGGTAGAAAGTAGAAAAGAATATCAAGACCAGTGAGACCTAGACATGAAATAAAGAATGCTATCTCTATTATGAGCGACTTCTTTGATCTCTAGAAGTACTGAAGTCTACTTTGCTTATTCTACTTTAAATAGATTAATCGAATTAAGCGTTCAATGCATCAGACACTGGTAGTATACAGTTCTATTTATTATACAGAGAGGATAAAGAAATATGTGGTGAAAATAAAGGAACAGAAAAAGTAATATGTGGTAAAACCTCTCTCTTCCTAGCCTGTGCTTCCACGTCTGACCCTGGAGCTGGATACTCATCAGTCCCGGCATTCTTCCATGGGACAGTACGACCCCGTTGCTGCCAGGCTCAAGCTGAGTCTCATAGCATAAGAGGCAGGATGTTCTCCATAACATTCTCACCATCTACTTATCCCATCCCTTCCTGTCTATCCATGAGATCGAAGTCCACCTCCCTCAAGGCTGTAGCCGCTGAAGTGGGCCTTGGTCTACTCATTCCTAATACCCACTATGATGAATGAGGTGTACTTGATTATTTATTATTGATGCATCTGATTTATCTTGCTTAGGGAGAGCAAGTTTAGCAGCGGCAAAGTGCAAAATGTTTTGGTGGGCAGGTTTCAATAACAGTACAAAGTTATCTGCAATCTACTATATTGCATATTCAAAATGTTCTTAACATCTAAATGAAAATGCTCAGTATGTCTCTCATTTTATCTTTTCTCTAGGTGAGATAATCACAGTCCTATTCTATAAGAAATTCCTCATATGTAGTTATACATAGTCCTCAGTGTCATTTATATGGCAACTGTAATAGTAGGTTTCCTACAACTCTTTGTTGTAGTAGCTTTTGATGAAAGCTTACAAAATGAAATCAAAGTGTAATTCTATGTGGGACTAGATAGTAAGATCCAAGCATGATTTTTTCCAGTGGTCTAGCTTAATTCAACATATGACATAAATAGATTTTACAGAAATGAATGGATTGCTGTCCTTCCGTCTTCCATAAATATAACTTTAAAAAATAATCCTGTAATTTGCAATGATGTGGATAAACCTGGAGGATATTATGTTAAGTGAAATTAGCCAACCAAAGAAAGACAAATACCATATGATCTCACTTATATGTGTAATCTAAAAAAAGTTAAACTCATAGAAGTCAAAGGTAGAATGGTGGTTACCAGGGACTGAGTATGGGGTTGGAGAGATGTAGGCCCAATGATACAAAATTTCTGTTAGAAAGGAGGAATAAGTTCAAGAGATCTATTGTATAACAAGGTGTCTAAAGTTAATAACAATGTATTGTATACTTGAAAATCACTAAGAGAGTAGATTTGAAGTGTTCTCACCACAAAAGATGATAAGTACAAGAGGTAAGGTGTATGTTAATTAACTCCATTAAGCCATTCCACAATGGATACATATTTCAAAACATTTCGTACACTATAAACATACAATTTTTATTTGCCAATTATGATAAATAATTTTTAAAGGGGAAAATAGGCTTTTGATAGGAATTGGGCATCTGTCAAGATCAAGGTTACATAGTTTGGCAATGGCCTGTGGTATGTAATGAGGGTGAATCTAAATTCTTGGGAATTCAAATAAGGAAGTGCATAGTTTGTCATTTTTTTGAGACAAGGTCTAATTAGGGACTTGTTTTTTTGGGACAAGGTCTCACCCTGTTACCCAGGCTGGAGTTCAATGGCATGATCACAGCTCACTGCAGCTTTGACCTCCCGGGCTCAAGTGATCCTCCCACTTCATCCTCCTGTAATAGCTGGTACCACAGGTGCCACCATGCCAGGCTATTTTTATTTTTTTTTAAATATGGAGGAAGTCTCCCTCCGTATGTTGCACAGGCTGGGTTTGAACTCCTGGGCTTAAGGGATCCTCTTGCCTTGACCTCTCAAAGTGATGAGATTACAGGCATGCACCACTATGCCCATTCTAATTAGGGATTAGTAACAGAGCAGTGACTCACAAAGAGATTTAATCTTATTTGACTCATCTCTTTCTTATAACAGTGATATATTTTATCTTGTTCTCCCTAACATATTAGTATAGGTATATTTTAAGCATACCAAAATATATGAAAAACCAAATTTATGTGAATTATAAGTTAAAAATTAATAATTAACTTTTACAGAAGGACTGTCTACTAATAAAATGACTAGAAATTCTGTTCACCATGTAACATTTTGTTCCATGTAATAATTCTTGTACAAAGCGAGGTATTATTGTAGGAAAACAGCAGGAAATACAGAGAATTTACAAGAAACAATTGACATTTATTGAGATTGAACTTGTACTATATTCAAGATACCATTTGAGACATTTCGCAAAGGAACAATGTGAAATCAGACACAGCACCAGTAATGCATATATATTATTTCTTTTTCAAAAAATCAATCATGGCCTGTGTGGTTTGGGGAACCTGGAACTACTCTGTCCCCCAGACTGGGTGCCCTTGTTGGGGCTGTGGAGCCTCTAGGATTTCACAGAGCAGAATTTGCAATCCAGCTAGTTCTAATCTTACCTACTTAGTTTTCAGTGTAGTCGGGGAAAGATGAGTTGTACATGAGACAATATCATTATGAACAGGAGAAACCCAAGTGGCAGGAGCAATAGTTGCTGTTGGAGAAATGCTGCCTCCACGTTTTGATTTTCTGTCTTGTTCTTATCTACTTGATACTTGATGGTGCTTGGTACCATATTCACAATGAATTTGTGAATTCTAGGAGGAAACTAAAATTAGGAGAATGTCTCTGAATTCTTTCTTGCTTTATCTCTGAAAATGCTAAACTGAAAAGTATAAATATATTAAAGAAAAGCTCAAAGAGAAATAAAGAAAAAATACGAAAAATAAAGCCTGCAGCATACAAAATGAGTCAGTGCCTTTAAAGCACTAGTAGATTATGGACCCCAAAAGGACTTTTGTACAACTGTTGAGAAAACAGTATGTCCCTGGGTAATGATAGACAAAAAAAGGGAACCCAGGGAACTCTTTTCAGTTAAATAGTTACATAATTAAATAGACTCTTGAGTAATTTTTTTCTTTATAAATGTCATTACCTTTGTGAACCAAACACCTAAATACCTTTGTTTTGATCTATTTTCTTCTAGGCTGATTTAGACCCTCAAAGACCACCAAGGCCAGAAGTAAAAATTACTAGTCCAGAAGAAAATGAAAACAACAAACAAAACAAGGACTATGCTGCTGTGGCATAGAAGATTTTTAAAAGGAGAGTATATATGGATCACAAGAAAAATGAAGGGTTATAAAACTTGAAAGAGAAGCACATAGTCATTTCTGAATATAATGTGACACTATGGTCGAATACTACCTACTGAATTTTAACATTAGAAGCACAGTGGAAAGACCAGATAACTTTAAATGGCTACTAAAGGATAATTACTTATTTTATTGCATGTGTTTAAAAAAGTCATATAGAAATATTAAATAAGAGGGACAGAGTAGAATTTGCACTGTAAGACAATTTGCCACTTGTATTTGTAAAGGATGAAAAATAGGATCACTCTTATTGTACGCTTTATTATAAATTTAGAAGGCAGTTTATTCTAAAGAATTTTTGTCTAGGAAGGCATAGAATTTTAAAGAACTGGTAATAGGAAAGCATGTACTATTTTCTTAAAGCAATAAACTCTTGAATGAACAAATTGCGATTTACTTTCAGACATAATTTGGAGACGGCAACAGATCAAAATGTGTCCATGATTTGTTAACATGCCTTTCTTTCTTCCTCCTTAGCCAAAATCCACCTTAAATGAACTACAAAGACAGTGCGAGGTGTTCATTTTGGTGGGAGGAAACATTGGTTCAGAGTGTTAGTGACTGGTATTGCCATGCCCTTCCTTCAGTGCTTTCAGGCTTGCATGCTTGTGGCTGCAATAGTGCACACTCAGGAAGGAATTGTAAAGGAGTACCCGGTTATATTATAAAGCCTGGATGTATGGTTTGCAGATAATGGAAATCCTATGGATTTTCACTGATCCAGTCTATCTTTGCCAATAATATGGCTCACTTCTCTCTCATGTTATTAAATTAGAGAACCTGATATTGGCTATTCCAAAGATTAAATTATTTTCAAATAGTTTTTAACAAAAATAAAACAGAGTATCAGGAAGAAAAAAGTAGACTATATGAAGAGTTTGTGACTACTCAATTTAACTTGTTTTTTGTCTTATTTCTATTAGAACTGTTTTACTATATTTTTGCCCTAGGAATATCAGCAAATATTTACTTTTCCTAGCATGATATATTTAGAATTTCAAGCAAATTTCTTTATAATTACAAGGCATCTGATAGAAATTGTTGAGAAAAACTTGAGAAGTTACTATAATGAAACCAATGCCTGAAGCACAACTTTGTGGACTGATTAAATTGATTTATAGTTGCCTTGTGAGGTATACATGGGGAAAACATAAAAACAATTTCATTCTTTTTTTGAATTCTTAAGAGATGTTCTCCATAAATATAGAAATAATATATTTTTCTTAAAGGATATATTTTTAATGATGTGGAAGTTGTAAGCTTGAAATTTTAACTTCCAGTGCTTTTCTAAAATTCATAATTATAAGTTTAAAAGATTTTTTTCTCTTCCAGGTTTCATTTGGAATAAAGAGTTGGCAGTTATATAAGTACTTTATAATACTATAGAAAATAGATGTGTTTTTTCTTAACACAATTTTAGTATTTTCCACAGATCAGAAGTGTAAACAGAGATGATAATGTAACAGTATTTGGAAGAGATAATGACACAAGGATATAGTGATCTGGGAGCATGAATTATAAACAGGGGTACTATGTTTCTGGTATAAAATCTAAATTGTGCTTTCTACTAGCCTTTTTCAAATGGGATGATATAAAGTGCTGTGGGCTATAAGCAACAATCTTGGGTTGCTAGGCGAATAGACCAATTGGTCGTTATTATTATTATTATTTGAGATGAAGTCTGGCTCTTGTCGCCCAGGTTGGGTGCAGTGGCACGATCTCGGCTTATCGCAACCTCTGCCTCCCCAGTTCAAGTGCCTGAGCCTCCCGAGTAGCTGGGATTACAGGCGTCCACCACCACGCCCGGCTAGTTTTTGTGTTTTTAGTAGAGACGGGTGTTTCACCATGTTGACCAGGCTGGTCTCAAACTCCTGACTTCAGGTGATCCACCTGCCTCAGCCCCCAAAAATGCTGGGATTACAGGCGTGAGCCACCGCACCCGGCCCCAATTGGTCTTTTAGTATTACATTTGTACACTATTACTGGGTCTGGAGTTAATGATTTCAAATAGTTTATTAAAATAACTGATTAAATATAAGAAATTGTAACTAATTATCAAGGTGATTCTCTTTACTTTCTTCAATGGAGAGTTTCTCTTTCTCTTTTCTTCCTTTAATAAAAATATTTCTCTTTTTTTCCTGTCCTTTTATTCATTATATTATGAAGCTTAGATTTTAGGAAACTCCTTGAGCGTCATTTTAGTGATGCACAACGTTGATATTTTACACGAATAATAACGTTTGGTATTTTAAATATACTTCAAGGAGGTAATTGGCCACAATAACTGCACCAAAAAAACTTAAAAATGGGAACATATTCATCCCTTGTGTGTGCATATTTTACCACCTGTTGACAAGATACAATTGTGACCTACTTTGAGGGGACGAATAACAACTTATCACTTGAAGACACTTTGCAAACATGTTACTAAAAAAAGGTGCCTACCCAAGGAAAAAATCATTCACTGGGAATTAAAATTGTGGATGTCACTTCAGAGATGACTTTAACATAAATGCTAAAAGTTCATTCACCTCGCAAATGTGGCAGTTTTATCTGTGGGGAATGGTGGTCTCTGTAGCAGACTAGCTCCCCAAATTAAATGAAACTCATTGTCAGACCTGGGACCATTTATGTGAGTGGACAGATAAGATCTTGGTTAGACTTCATGTACTGTTTTCTAGAGAGGGTGCTATGGAAAACTGATGATGCTTTTATGTGATAACCAATATAATGCTTTAAGGTGTTAATTCTTTGTGATGCTATATACATAGTTTTTATAGTTTTAATTTTATGAAACTACTTTGTTAAACTTATCTGGATTTTAAGACGCTTGTAAACAAATGATTAGTAAAATTGGGGCATTAAGAATTTTACAGAGCAAATAAAGAAGATTTTGACAAAAGTCATTTTGAGGCTAAGGATGTTTTACCTGGGTTAGCTTCTGTTAAAATAGCTATTGAGTGCCCATTGACCTATAGTTATAAAATATGATACTATGACCATAAAAGAACTTTTTACTTGTTATTCTTCTCTATGACCTTAGGATGACATTTTTTTTTCTATGCCTTTTTGGGGAATATTAGGATGCACACTCATAGGAAAAGTGTGATGCTACCATGCCTCCTGTTTTATTATAAATGTGTGAATTCTTGCTATGTGGTGTGTGAAGACAGAACTATCCCATACATATGTGGTTCAGAGTGAGAGATCTCTAGGCTCACCGTTGTGAACCCATATTACTATAGTATTATTCATGCTAACTCTTCCAATTTATAGCTCATAAACTAACGTCTTCAACATTTTCATTGAATGACCTACCTTATACACAAAGGATAAAGTTCATTCACCTAGAAAAAATCTGCATTTAAATTAGTGACTGCAAGACAACAGGAAGCTTTCTTTCATTTTTTGTTCAACAAACAGCAAAAGCAAAGTTTGAAAAGTAGATTAATTGATGAACAGAAAGCATCTCATGGAAACTGTTGCCAATCTGAACAGAAATATAGCATGAAGACATAGATATGTATCAAATACTTATACAAATGCACTCACACACTTTAAAACATTAAAAAGGCCTCCCGAGGCACAGCGTTATTCATAAAACAAAGCTCTTTTGGGTGAAGTTGAGAGAAGTGATGAGTTAAAACGTGAGAGGAAATGCTAAGAAATGACATATATTATGGTGCTTTAAATCTTGATTTCCTAAGACTTTAAGAGATTTAAAATTCTTCTCCAAATAAGAAAGAAACCAGCATGTCAATGAAAAATGTATTCTAGGGAGGTGTTGAAACAAATCTGGTTTTTAAAATGTGATATATCACATAAACCAAAACAGAAACCAAGACATATATATCTTGTTTTCCTGAAGTAACTTCAGAGCATGGTTCTTTTCCATCAACCTTAAGCACAATACATTTCAGGTGCAGATTCTTTTATACCAACCCAGACTCTGTTATTACTGTTTGTGACCGTGTGTGTGCATGTGTGATTTACATAGATGTATCAGGACTCTTTCATACCAGTTAGCCAGGTGTATCACAAATGGAAAGACCTACTTATTGGTCCACTAGTTTATATAATGTTCAGGTTCAGTGCAGAAGCATTTTGGCATTCTTATGTTAATATAATGTACTCCAGGAATGAAACTTTTTTTTTTTTTTTTTGAGACGGAGTCTCGTTCTGTTGCCCAGGTTGCAGTGCACCAGGCTGTAGTGCAGTGGCGCGATCTCAGCTCACTGCAAGCTCCGCCTCCCAGGTTCATGCCGTTCTCCTGCCTCAGCCTCCCTAGTAGCTGGGACTACAGGTGCCCGCCACCACGCCCAGCTAATTTTTTTTTTTTTTTGTATTTTTAGTGGAGACGGGGTTTCACCCTGTTCACCAGGATGGTCTCGATCTCCTGAGCTCGTGATCCACCCACCTCGGCCTCCCAAAGTGCTGGGATTACAGGCGTGAGCCACTGCACCTGGCCAATGAAACCATTTTTTAAAGGTAAGTCTATTATTCTAAGATGATGAACACATACAGTTCTTTGTCATTAAATATCATTTTTGTAAATACCATAAGATTTTTCCTTTTTAAAACATGTCAGGGCATTTAGATGGGACTGATTTTTGTTCTCTCTACATGAAATTTGTATATTTCCTCCCATGAAGTTTGAGTGACATGAATGGGAAATACAAGAGTGTTCCTTTATGTTGATAAGGAAAAAGATACTGTTTTTTGAAGATGCGTAACATCTTGTAGGACATGGGGAGTTAGGAAAATTTTTTTAAATGTCTGCATTACCATAAGGCATTTATAAAATCAGGAGGTAACCAATGGAGCTCCATTGACTTACGCCAACAACGACTTCAGCTTTACTCTAAGAATGGGACCAAATGAATTCTCTGTAGTTTTATCAGCTTGAACCATGTAGTTTAATTGTGTTTCATTTATTGTCACTAATGCAGTGACATATGGAAAGAGGGAATGATTGTAGTCATTCTTAGAAGAATTTTCGAGAAAGCTTTTGTCTTTTGCTTCAGTGTTTTTTCTTGTGTTTTAAATCTTTAATGGGTACAATGATAATGGGTGATTGTTGATGTAAGTAAAGATTAAATTGAGCTCATTGTTTTTATATAATTTTTTATGTTTAGAATGTCTCTTTAAGGAAAATTATTTTTGTTTTGATCAAATAATGAGCATTTAGATTTTTCTGTATCAGTGCATGCTCTAAAATGCAGAAGTTTACTCTCTCTTTTGAGTAAATAGACCTACATTCTATATAATCAAAATGTGTTTAGATGGTTTATTGCTTGTTTAGGATGTTGTGTTGCTAATATTTCATGTATTAATCCTTTTTACAGCATTTTTTTCACAAATACTAGAAACATTTTTGACTTAATATCATGTAGAAATTCAGCACATTAAAAGATACTTCTGTTTCTGTTTGGCATGGATATTCAGCTTCATTATGTAAATAATTTTTTTTTGTTAACAGTTTCACATACATGATGTTTATTTGATAAAAATTTTAGGTATATTCAAAATGTCACCATTATTTTATGAAATAGTTTTATAGAAACATAGGTCCAGAATTTTTATTATAAAGGCATATTTAAAAACAGAATAAGGTACACACATTACATGCTTTTTGTGTACATATATCTATAGGAGTCAATTTACAATTTTCCAAAAACATTCTGCTTTAGTTTGTGGATATTCACTGCTTTCATTCTATTTTTGAATTAAATAGTTTTGCTATTTTCTCTATGTTTGAGAAACCAACAGTTAAGCACAAGCATTTTGTTTTGTTGATATAACAAATGTGTGATTGAATCCCATGACTAAGAGTACATTAATATATTTCTTGTGCACATGATCAGTTTATCTTTGTTATTCCATATGAGTGAAAAAAAAAGAACGAAAAAGCAAGCCTCCGCAACAAATGAGGCATCTAAATTGCCAGAGTCAAATCTCTTTAGACTACATGGTTAATTGACATTAGAAACTTTCTACCACCAACAATGTAATTTCTACAAGGTATTGCAAAATTGCTAGCATGTGTTGGTTGTAAAATACTTATTTATGAAAATAAACAGCTTTCCTGCAGGTATCCAAGTGTGGTTTTTTCCCCCTGGTGGGACTCTATTAAATCCTTCTATAGGATTCTCAAATACCCTCATAATCAAATTCAGTCCTTCATTAAAAAGAGAAATGATGTAGGATGTCCTACACTTACTTCACTTTTGGTTGATTTAACAAATTCATTGCTTTAATAGTAACAGAAATCATTTTAAAAATACAAAGACAAATACACATTAAGTTCAAAGCTAGATAAGGCAACTCCCATTGGTTACACTATATTTGTTCTTTTTGGCTACAGATAACTGTTAGGATTGTCCTGGTTCTCTTTTAATTTCTGGCTACTAATTTAGTGACTTCTCTTAATTCTTTCAATCCCTAAGATCTCCCTGAGCAATCTCATTCACAATCATGATCTTGACAGCTACCTATGTGCTTTCGACTTCCAAATCTGTATCTCAAGGTTGGGCTTCTCCCTGGGAGCTGCAGACCTATGTATATAACGTTCAGTTGGATATCTTATAGTTACTTCCAACTCAAATGTTCTCTTCTCTTGAAAATACCTGTTCAACATGTTGTTGATTTCTACAAGCGGATCTCGTATTCAGTACCTTACTGAATTTTTTTTTTTTTTTTTTTTTTTTTTTTGAGATGGAGTCTTGCTTTGTTACCAGGCTGGAGTGCAGTGGTGCGATCTTGGCTCACTGCCACCTCCACCTTCCAGGTTCAAGTGATTCTCCTGCCTCAGCCTCCTGAGTAGCTGGGATTACAGGCGTCCACCACCACGCCC
>NW_012106030.1:6263648-6270825 GCF_000951045.1 Mandrillus leucophaeus | reverse complement strand
GACGGAGTCTCGTTCTGTTGCCCAGGTTGCAGTGCACCAGGCTGTAGTGCAGTGGCGCGATCTCAGCTCACTGCAAGCTCCGCCTCCCAGGTTCACGCCATTCTCCTGCCTCAGCCTCCTGAGTAGCTGGGATTACAGGCGCCTGCCACCACGCCCAGCTGATTTTTGTATTTTTAGTAGAGGCGGGGTTTCACCATGTTGGCCAGGATGGTCTCGATCTCTTGACCCTGTGATCTGCCCGCCTCGGCCTCCCTAAGTGCTGGGATTACAGGCATGAGCCACCGTGTCTGGCCCTGAACTACTTCTTAGAAGTGGTTTGTAGTTTCTGTAGGACTTTAAAAAAGACAGTAATATTATCTGTAAAAGTAACATTTGTTTTTTCCTGTTTTGATCCTTAAAATTACTACTTTTTTTCTTATCTTATTGAACAAGCTATAACCACTAGCACATATTGGATGGAAGCAGCAATGGCAGATATTTTTGTCTTCCCTTAACATTGAGGGAACGCTTCTAGTATTTAACATTAAGTGTGATGTTTGCTTATGTGTCTGGTAGATGCCTTATTTCAATTTACTGCTAGTTTTCTAAGAGTTTTATTTTATTTGAAAACTCTGAGTTCATGAGTTATGAAGGAATTTTATGAAACTCTGCATCCGTTAAGATTGTTATGTTTCTCCTTTAGTTTTTTTTTTTTTTTTTTTTTTTTTGAGACGGAATCTCGCTCAGTCGCCCAGTCTGGAGTTCAGTGGCACGATCTCGGCTCACTGCAAGCTCCGCCTCCCGGGTTGACGCCATTCTCCTGCCTCAGCCTCCCAAGTAGCTGGAACTACAGGCGCCCGCCACCACGCCCAGCTAATTTTTTGCATTTTTAGTAGAGACGGGGTTTCACTGTGTTAGCCAGGATGGTCTCGATCTCCTGACCTCGTGATCCACCCGTCTCGGCCTCCCAAAGTGTTGGGATTACAGGCGTGAGCCTCCGAGCCCGGCCTCCTTTAGTTTTTAAAATGTTGTAAATTACATTACTTTGTTCTCTGATGTTAAACTGTTCTTACATGCCTAAGACAAACAATAATTGGTTATATATCATTTTTACATGTTTCTGGGTTTGATTTGCTAATATTTAGCATATTTATACCTATGTAAATAGAATTGATCTATTTTGATTGTTTTCATACATCCTCTTTTCTGGTTATGGTAGTAAGGTTATGTTAGCTTCATAAAATAAGGAAGAGGGATTTCTACCCACTAAAACGTTTGTAGGTTTGGGTCATCTCTTTCTTGAGTGTTTCATTACTTATAAAACTGCCTCAGCCTGGTATTTGTGTGTGTGTGTGTGTGTGTGTGTGTATATGATTAAAGTGGTTTTTCTTTTTTAAAATTCAACTTCTTTTCTGGTTACCTGTCTATTCAGGTTTTCTGTTTATTGGCAATCCGTATTTCTTTAAAAAATTGTTCATTCCTTTCATATTTTCAAATTTATTTGGCAAAAGTTATTTATATTTTTAGACCTTTTAAAAACTCTTGCCTAAACGTAGTCATGTTCTCTTTTTCCATTTCCAATATTGTTTACATCTGCTTTTCTGTTTCTTGTTCAATATTGCCAGATATTTGTTTTTATTAATGTTTTCTAAAACAACACATTTTTTAATCCTTTGTACTATTTTTTTGTATTTCCTTATTGCTCTTATCAAAAATACTTCCTTTCTTCTGCTTTCTGTGTGTTTTCTATAATTCCTTAAGTTGAATGTCTTTCTAATTACATTTTGGCTTTATTCATTTCTAACATGCTTTTGAGGCTATAAATTTACTAGTGTGTATCATATTAGCTATAACCTCAGATTTTGATGTAAATTATTTTTTATGGTCATTTGGCTTTAAATAGGTTTTGTAATTTTCTGTTTGTTCATTGACTCATGGGTAAATGTGTGCTGTGAGTGCTCTACCCAGATCCCATTTCACTCCGCTGGTGCACCCACCTGTCAAATGCTATGTGTGTTCTTTCACTTTAGCACAGCCACTGTAACTATGACAAGTCCTTCAACTGGCAAGTGGCACATAGCTGACCAAGATGGTCACAACTACACCTAGGGATGCTTTTTCATCACCCCCGAGTGACTGTTTACTTGCTTCAGAGAATTGCCCACAGTCGAACAGAAGCTGCCTTGGCCGGGATGTTCCCTCCTTGCATTAATAGCTTGCAGTCAACAACAGACTGACCGAAAAAGAAAGGTGTCATCCCTTTGCTTCAAGGTGGGACTAACTCTGATGCAGTGTGTGCATTGGAGTTGCACACTCTGCATCCCTTTGTCTCAAGGTGGGATCAGGCTGCAGGTACTTTTCGACTACATCTTGCAATACTTGTAATCTGCATCTCGGACCACATCTTGCTTTACTTTCCCCTCCACCCTGTCCTGCTTCTCCCACTCCTCTTATGAACCATCCCTCAATAAACTATAGAAGAATCCCCATCTCAGGTTCTGCATCTAGGGGGCCCAACTTAAGACAGGGTATCGGAAGAGCTTAGGCTTTGGAAATAGATTTTTCAGGATAGAATTCCGGAAATGGATAACTTGCGGGCCTGACAGCGATGGATATCTCATCACTGGAGGTAAATGGAGTTTTGATAGTCTCTGGCAGGTTGTAGCAGTGTGGTTGTGAAGATTTTCATCTGCAGCAAACTGGGACAGTATATAGGTTGAAAGGGATGCACTAACTAGCGCAATGCCTGTGGAGTTTGGAGTGTAAACCAAAAAGGGACTGAGACAGATCTCAGTCGATTAGAAGTTTATTTTGCTAAGGTTGGGGACATGCCTGGGAATAGGAACAAAAGTTACTGTAGGATCTGTGACCAGTGCTTTTTCCATAAAGGATTTTGGAAATTTCAGTATTTAAGGGGAAAGAGCAAGCAGGAGGGGAAGAAAAAAGTGAGGGAGGGTAAGCAGTAAGGCAACTGATGACAGTCTTGTGAGCCTTTGAGTAGCACTCGGTGAATCTACATTTTACTTGCGATTAAAAAGAGAATAGGGGAAAAAGTCAATTAGGCATTTGTCTCGCACTCGGTGAATCTATGTTTCACATAAGATAAAGTAAGCATGTGAAATTACAGCTATCTGGGAACAAAAGAAAAGCAGTTTTGTTGTTGTTTGTTTTTGGTGTGACTCAGCTCCCAAGCTTAACTTTCCCTTTGGCATAGTGAGTTTGAGGTCCTGACATTTTACTTTTCTTTCACAGGAGGTATGTGCAGAAATAGTAACTCTAAGGCAGATTATGGAATTAGGTTGCTTTCACTAAGCACGCTTTAAGAATTGAAAAACAAATGACAGACTCAGATCTATTAACCATTCAAAGCCAAGCGTGAAATTCAGAGGAGTTCACTGGTAACACTTAAAAGAATACTTTTCCCCCACATTCAAAAGCAGATAGAGCTGAAGATCAGAACTAGTACTTAATAAGAGATACTGAGTTCTCAGCCTAGGCAAGTTTCCCCCAATGTCAAGTCCTTAATGGGGAAGGATTAGGACCCCAGGACTTGGTGTAGGACAATCAGGGTACATGCACTTAAGAACTTGGAACCTCCTCCACTTTCCTCTGAACCATTTGCATGTGTGGAAATGATCCGTTCTCCTTTGTTGGAAGGTAGAGGCCCCTCATTACCTGAAGTCTATGCAGAGGCTTCAAATGGGAGCAGAGCCCACTTACTAGACAATGCTTACTCTCCTGCAAGAAACAGGGTGGCATGCCTAGAGTTAATTCTGAGGGTGTTGGATCAACTGGGGGAAGAATATATAACTGGATAAGGATGAATTTGTAAATTTGGGGCCATGTCCTGGTGACACAGGATTTAACACCCCCAGCAAGGGTCCTGAAAGACGGATCTCATGTGCTGCTGGGATGACTCTTGGAAGAGTGCAAAAAGCACATGTTCCAATTACATGAAGTAGAGATTCCAGACTGTGATGGCAGACTATGGAGGAAGGGATCAAAAGGCACAATTATATGAGCATGCCAGATTGAGTCTCCTATATAAAACAGAGAAGTGTTAGGAGAGCTCGTAGGCACAACATTTGTCAAGGTGTTCAGTGTACTGGTGAACACCAGCATTTTAGAGAAGCTCAGTAGTGGCTATACTAGGTAAGGTGGAAAGTAGGAGATGCCATTGGAAAACTGAGTTCTCTAGCAGCAGTAAAGATAATGGGGGTCCCAGAATAGCACTTAACCATCAGAAGCAAGGTGGGAATTATTATGGACAGCAACATTGGAATGACAACCAGAAGGCCTTGACTTGCAGGATCTGTAAAGATGATCAACAGGATATGGTGTTTCTAAAGGCAAGATGTATGGGCAGCTATCAAGGGTGTGCTTAATGTATTTTATCAAGTGGAGTAAAGAATGGTTGAGCAGAAGGCTGAGGTCAGCTGTTCCAATAAACAGTGAACATCCTTTGGCTGGGTTTCATCCTGAACTATTTTTTAGTCAGAACCCATCAGCTGAAGAAGCTGGGTCCTCATGAGGAGGACTCAGAAACACCCTGGCATAGGCAGTTTAGTAATTCCTCAAGTCCTTCCCCAAAGTGACGTACAAGCCAATTCCTCGGATAATCTAGACACCGACAAAAGGCAAATGCAAAGCTTTTTTGAGCACTGTTGGATTCCAAGTTGACACTGATTCTTGAGGACCCAAAGTAACACATGGTCTCCATTACAGTAGGACATATGAGAGTGAGATAATAAATGGAGTCCTCACCAAAGTCCATCACACAGTGGGTCCTCTGCATTCACGGACCCAGTGAGTGGTCATATTTCTTCAGTCCCAAATGCATAATCAGAATCACCATTGTTAGCTGTTGACAGAATCTTCATATGCTGAGTTCCCATGAACCATAGGTTTTCTTATTTTTTATAATTTTAAGCTGTCTTCTACTGGAAGGACCTATGAATCATAGAATAAGAGGTATTATAGTAGAAAAGGCCAAGTAGAAGCCTCTGAAATGCCCCCTCCCAGACCAGTAAAATAAAATATCACATATTGAGGGAATGGGAGGTATTAGTGCTATCCTCAAACATGTAAAGGATGCAAGGGTAGTAGTCCCTGTTACATCCCTGTTTAATTTACTAGTCCGGCTACAGCAAAAAGTGAATGGATCATGGTAATGATAATGTACTACCATCACTTAAAGTAGTAGCCTCAATTACAAAAGCTTGTGCCAGGTGCAGTATCTTTATTAGAGAAGATGTGGCTATTGGGATAGGCGTTCTTCTCAATTCCTATGAGGAAAGAGAATCAGAAGCAGTTTGCATTTCAATGGACTAGACAAATAAATTCATGGTCTTGCTAAAGGGCTATGTTTTTTCTTTGGATATCACTACTACTGTGACAGCACTTTTTGGTTAGTGTGAGAATAGCCATAACTTTTTTCATTCTCTTTCATCCTTTCTGTACCATTATAAGAGTATGTCTTTTAAATGGCAAATAACTGGATTTAAAAAAATTAATCTATGAATCATTGTCTTTTATATAGGAAGTTAATTCAATTTACATATATTTTGACTTCATTCTATTTTGCTATTTCTATTTTCCATATTTTCTCTCCTAATTCTGGAAAATTCTCAGATACTATCAAGTATTACCTCAGTCTTATTTCAATTTTTCTCTCTTTTATCTCTTTTTGGATACATGGAGGATATTTAATTCTTTTTCCAAGTCTCAGTTTTTCTTTTATATTTTTATTCGTTCATATCTTTATTCTGGGTTATGGGTAATTATTTCAGATCTTTCTTCAGTTCCTTAAATCTTTTTTTAGATGCATCCAATCTGCTGTTTTTTCTTTCATTTTGTTTTTAAGATTAATGACTATGGTTTTCATTTTTAGAAGCTCTATTTGGTTTTCTCAAATTTGGTTTTCTTTTCTTTTTTTTTTTTTTGTCTTTTCAGAGATCTTGTTCTTTCATTACATTTTCTATGCCTTTTACAATTTTAATAATTTTGAACATATGTAAATATTCAGTTATAGATACCCACACTTTTACGAATTATGTTTGTTTCCTTAAGTGCCTGTTTTCCCATCTGTTGTGTCTGCTCAGCTTCTCTCATCAGGGTTCTATTCCTTGTATGGCCTGCACATTTTTATTGTGAGCTTATCTTTGGATTCTTTGCTTGCATGACACATTTATACTCTGGGTTGTAGAAGTCTTTCTGGAGAGGTTTCACATTTCCTTTTGCCAATGTCCTAGAGCTTTCATGGTTCTTAGACCAATATTATGTCTATTCTTTTGATTTGGGAGTCCCAAACTACTTGGGTAGTATATGTTTGAGACCTGCATGTTATAGAATTGGATTTGACTTGAATAGGTTTTTTTTTTTTTTTGTAACTACCAAGGGGCTAGGGTGGATAGCAAGAAGTCTTGTTTCCATGCTGTTTCTAGGAGCCTCGGAGAGTAGGCTGTTTCTAATTCACCATTCATAAACTAATTCGCCTGGCTTCAAGCAATTCAAGCAAGTCCAGACTGTTGCATGAGGGAACCCATGTTAGGGAGAGGTCTCATATTCTTTTTTTCTCACTTTAAAAAACCTGTGTTAAGGTATTTATTAAAAACTCATAACTAGCATTACGTTTGATGGT
This sequence comes from Mandrillus leucophaeus, assembly GCF_000951045.1. Taxonomy (NCBI): domain Eukaryota; kingdom Metazoa; phylum Chordata; class Mammalia; order Primates; family Cercopithecidae; genus Mandrillus; species Mandrillus leucophaeus. The sequence goes on along the minus strand of NW_012106030.1, from coordinate 6,264,206 downwards.
GAGAGTGTATGCTTTCTTCCTCAGATTAGACACCACATATTCTCCTATCACAGTTCTTGATCCTTAATTCAAAGTAAAATATCAAATAACAGCCAGAAATAATGACAGAGTAAAGGACAATGCATGAAAGTAATAATCACATAAAACCATACTTCATGAGAAAATTTACGTACTTAAAAATTGACACCAACTCTTTTTTTTCCTTCTTTTTTGAGATGGAGTCTCGCTCTGTCACTGAGGCTGGAGTGCAGTGGCATTGTGTCGGCTCACTGGAACCTCTGTCTCCTGGGTTCAAGCAATTCTCTTGCCTCAGCCTTCTGAGTAGTTGGGATTACAGGCGCTCACCACCATGCCTGGCTTTATTTTACTTGTATTTTTAGTAAAGACGGGATTTCACCATGTTGGTTAGGTTGGTCTCGAACTCCTGACCTCAGGTGATGCACCCACCTCGGCCTCCCAAAGTGCTGGGATTGCAGGCGTGAGCCACTGCACCCGGCCAACACCAACTCTTTATTAGCAAAGAAAACAAAATTTTATACACCCAAATTGAGAAGTTTT
>NW_012106030.1:6253418-6263598 GCF_000951045.1 Mandrillus leucophaeus | reverse complement strand
TCAGTTTGGAGTGTGGTGGCACAATCTCGGCTCACTGCAACCTCCATCACCCAGGTTTAAGCAATTCTCCTGCCTCAGCTTCCTGTGTAGCTGGGCTTACAGGTGCCTGCCACCATGCCTGGCTAATTTGTGTATTTTTAGTAGAGATGGGGTTTCATCATGTTGGCCAGGCTGGTCTCAAACTCTTGACCTCGTGATCCGCCCACCTCGGCCTCCCAAAGTGCTGGGATTGCAGGCGTGAGCCACTGCACCCGGCCAACACCAACTCTTTATTAGCAAAGAAAACAAAATTTTATACACCCAAATTGAGAAGTTTTTGTTATAATAACAGATGGAATATATAAAATGAGTGAGGATATCCAGAAGCTGTCACAAACGTGAGTAAAAAAATCCCGACAATTAGCAAAGACTCATTTTTCCATGGCCGATTAATCGCAGAACTATTAAGCAACTATATAAAAATTAAACCTACCTATATATAAGAAGTACATTTAAGGCCAGGTGCAGTGGCTCACATCTGGGATCTCAGCACTTTGGGAGGTCGAGATGGGTGGATCACCTGAGGTCAGGAGTTCGAGAACAGCCTGACAAACATGGTGAAACTGCATCTCTACTAAAAATACAAAAAATTAACCGGGCGTCCTGGCGGACACCTGTAATCCCAGTTACTTGGGAGGCTGAGGCAGGATAATCACTTGAACCTGGGAGGCGGAGGTTGCAGTGAGCTGAGATCACGCCACTGCACTCCAGCCTAGGCAACAAGACCGAAACTTCGTCTCAAAGAAGTACATTTAAATTCACACAATGATTCAACACAAGAACACCACTACCTGTTAAACTCCTATACTATTGCTCATGTGCAGAATTCCCACCTCAGTGTTCTCTTGCAAAAGCAGTGAAAATCCATAGTCCAGAGACCCTCTTTAATAATGAGCCATTGATAAACACAGTATATTTATGAGTCATATAACATTTTGTTCATGTTTTGAATTTTCTTAAGAATTCTACAAAAATTAATTGGCATCAGGTTTTCCATATTTATAGACTTTCATTCCAGTAGTTTTCATATAATTTTTAAAATAATTGTTAACATTGAGAACTTTCCTGTATTTTCCATACTGCCAGGGTTTCAATCAGGTGTGCATTCTTTTTCTTTTATTCTCTTTTTTTTTTTTTTTTGAGAGGAAGTCTTACTCTGTTGCCCAGGCTGGAGTGCAGTGGCATGATCTTGTCTCACTGTAAGCTCTGCCTCCCAGGTTCAAGCAATTCTCCTGCCACAGCCTCCTGAGTAGCTGGGATTACAGGCTTGTGCCACCATGCCCGGGTAATTTTTGTATTTTTAGTAGAGATGGGGTTTCACCGTGCTGGCCAGGCTGGTCTCAAACTCCTGACCTCAAGTGATCCCCCTTCCTTGGCCTCCCAAACTGCTGGAATTGTAGGAGTGAGCCACCGTGCCCAGCCACATGTACATTCTTATAAGGTCCATCTCCAGTGTGCAGTCGTGTCTTTTTTTTTTTTTCTCTCTTGCATGGGCATAAGGCTGGAGTTCCATCCCTGCTGTGTGTTAACTATCGAAGCCCTAGGCCTCAGGGTTTCTGTACAGACCTGATACTTCCTGAATTTACCATAGTAGTGGCTGAATCTTACACCTCTTGTTTATTTAAGCAGATAACTATAACATTTCAGTGGTTTAACAACATATAAATTTATATAAATATAAACAAGTGTTCACATAAAATTAAGGTGTGAGACAAGGGATGGGGAACTGTATTGCCACACAGTTATTTAGAGAACCAGGCTGACAGGGACAATGGCACTTTACTCATGGCTCCCAGGTTGCCCCGCCTGTTGGCATCCAGCCGGAAGATGGCAAAAGACGGAGACCAGAATCACAGGGGAGCTTCTTAAAGGCCAGGCGTGGGTGAGGTGTACAGTTATTTCTGCCCACATACGGTTGGCCAGACCTCAGCCACATGACTCCAGCTAGATGAAAGAAAGACTGAAAATGCAGACCTGAGCTTGGCAGACACCTTCCCAAATCTACTTTCTTTTTTTTTTTTTTCTGAAACAGAGTCTCACTCTGTCACCAGGCTGGACTGCAGTGGTGTGATCTCGGCTCACTGCAACCTTCACCTCCTGGGTTCAAGCGGTTCTCCTGCCTCAGTCTCCTGAGTAGTTGAGATTATAGACGTGCATCACCAAACCCAGCTAGTTTTTGTATTATTAATAGAGACGGAGCTTCTCCATATTGGCCAGGCCAGTCTTGAACTCCTGGCCTCATGTGATCTCCCTGCTTCGGCCTCTCAAAGTGTTGGGATTACAGGCGTGAGTCGCTGCACCAAGCCCCCAAATCTACTTAGTGAAAGAGGAGCTCACATCTTTAGAGAAGAGTGAGCCATCTGTCACTAGAATTTCATATCCATTGGATGTTAACAAGTTCAACATTTTCCTGTCTAATGGTGGGTGACCAATATTTGTTGAAATGGGTGACATGGATTTAAATAACTACCTTATAAGATAAAAAGGGCTAAAGGGCATTAGAGAAATAAAGATGACGATGTTCAGTGGAGGGAGAGGGATCATTTCCATTTCCATTTGAGAAATCAGCAAAGACTTTGTGGAAGAAGTAGCATTTGAACTGAGATTAGGTATGTGGGTAGGATTTGGACATGCCAGCTCTGGTTAAGCATTAGGCAGCTCCTTTCTAAGAACACTCAAGTAGTGTACATGCCATGAGCAGACAAGGGTGAGGTTAATTTTTTTTTTTTTTTTTGAGATGGAGTCTCGCTCTGTCACTCAGTTTGGAGTGTGGTGGCACAATCTCGGCTCACTGCAACCTCCATCACCCAGGTTTAAGCAATTCTCCTGCCTCAGCTTCCTGTGTAGCTGGGCTTACAGGTGCCCGCCACCATGCCTGGCTAATCTGTGTATTTTTAGTAGAGATGGGGTTTCATCATGTTGGCCAGGCTGGTCTCAAACTCCTGACCTCGTGATCCACCCACCTCGGCCTCCCAAAGTGCTGAGATGACAGGCGTGAGCCACCGTGCCTGGCCGAGCTTGACTTTTTATGAGATTCTCTGAGTCAGAATCCCTTGTTCACAGGCCACCCTGGCCTTGCCAGCTCCTACTACCTCCTTGACTCTCTTCCTCTTCCATCTCAGGTCACTTCCCTTGTCACTAGTGCTTAAGTACACAGGCAGCATTAGGTGGACTTGGTTTTAGTTTTGGCTTTGACACTTACTGTGTGACTTAGGCAACTTTTCTAACCCCTCTGAGGTGCAGTTTTTTTTCCCTTATGGAAAGGAGAAATAATACTACTATGCTACTTTGTCCACCGGTGAGGATTTAAGGCAGAATGTATGTATAGCACTCGGCACAGAGTAAGCATTCAGCAGCTGTGAGATATTATAATTATTAGCTTGTTTTATTCTTACTTGGTTTTTGGCATCTTCTTTTGAAACTGCTGGCAACCTTCCCTGGCTTCTTTCAGCTTCTCTACTACCTACTTTTGAGCCAGAACAGTTTCTTTCTTGGTTCTTTTTCATTATTAACAAACATACTGCCCAGAGCTCTATTTTCAGTCTCGCTATACTTATATTACCTTGATCTGCTAGATTCATAACTTTTTTTTTTTTTTAACTAAAGCTGTTGATTAATTTTTCGGATGTCCCTTAGAAAGAGAGGGGAGATGATGTTGGCACTGATGGCGTGAGTATGTGTGTGTATGAGAGTAGGATGGAGCAAGCCCATTCTACGTGCTGTGTAATCATCTTGACATTAGCTTTGGTAAGCTTCACAGCATTGAACATCAAAACTGTTTACATGTAAAATTTGGGGAATTTGTCTTCGTGGCTACCTTAGAGCCTTAACTATGGCTGATTCCGTCCCCTGCAGCCTATGTAGAATAGCCACAGATGATATGAATGGTACATTGGAAAGTTTCTATCATGTGATTGTCGTCATCTGTGAAGCGCTCAAGGTATTAGGCTTCTGGTAAAATACTAGTTGGCAATCAGATACCTGTTCAGGCATCATGTTCGTGTGAGGATCTATATATTGTCTTCATCATCAATAAAAGGTTTATTGGGCCCTCTGCCATGTAGAGCATCATGTCTCCAGCTGCCAGAGAGTAAACCAGGCCGAAAGCAGTCTCCATATCCTGGCTTTGCTGTTCCTGTGCACAAGTGACCCTGACACAAAGAGGGGGTCACCACCGGAAAGCCTCCCATTTTCCACCAGCTGCAGTGTCACATCCTTCTGCATTTGCATTTCTGACAGGCAGTCTCCGGGTAGAAAATAAAATTTGGATGATCATTTGGGTTATTCAGAGGAGGAAGTGCAATTTTGCCCTTCATTTCTAGGAGTGAAACTTTAAGGTCCACTGAGAGTACTTCGAGGTCCATGCTGGTTACATCCAGTTTCCGAGGATATCCTAGAAAAGGTGTCTGGTTACGTGCCATGGAAATTGCTTTCCTTTCTTTGGCTGGAGACCATCATCCTCAAACTAATTTCCTGTTTGGTGCTCAATATTCGAAAGCAGGAAATTGTATTAACGAATAGGAAGCTGGAGATGATGGTGGAAATGCATTTAGAAATTTGACTGCTAGGGAAATCATTTTTGCTCCCTTAATTTATTAAAAACCTAGATCTTATTTGGCATCTTCTTCCCTCATTCTTATTCCCATCATTAGCCATTATCAAAAGAACATTATTAAGTATGAATCTCTGCTTGGCACTATGAGTGAGTGACTGAGTCCTTGCCCACTAGGAGGATTGTAACAAAAACAATGAGAACAACAACTAGCTGCAAGAACAATAAATAGTTGCAAGAACAAAAATATCAGTATTAATCTTTACTTGATAGATACTCTTCTAAAGCCCTTACATGGATTTAAAAAAAATCACTAGAGCCGTATGAGGAAGGTACCATTACTTTTATTTTATTGATGAAGTGTGTATGACATGGAGTAAATAATTTGTTTAAAGTCACACAACTAGTAAATTGAACAGTCTAGATTCACCCCTTCTCAGCTCACATTATTAGCCACTATGTTCTGCTGCTTCTAATTTAACCAGAAAACACTAGAAAGAGTAAGCAAAAATAAAAGTGTGGATTTATTATTACACTCTAGGGTAGGCACATTTTGCAGGATGGGAGTGAGAAGGGAATTTGGGGAATTTCTACTATCTTCCTCAAAAGCAAGCCTCCTCAGAGGAGAATATACATTTGCAACTTGAATGAAGAGTTAGGGTGAGGCTGATGGGGACATGACTGAGATTATGTCTTGGAAATAGAAACAGTGCAATGGGCCAAATGGAAAGTGGAGTGGATGAACTTGAGGTCGATGTGCTCAAGCAGTCAGTCCGCAAGAAGCAAGACAGTCAATACACGGCAGAGACTCAGCTCCTTGGACCCGGATTGCCCAGCCTCTTCAGCCAGTTCCACCCCATGGAAGGAATAAGCAGGCTCTGGTGCCAGCCTGGCACAGCCTCACCATGACACATCAGCAACCTTTTGAATGTCACCCGAGGCAGGTGAGTCTAAATCAGCCACCACATCGCTGAAGCTTTTGATTCCTAATGTTGGAGCAACATGATCCGGTAACATAGATTCAGGTCTAGGATGTTCGTAAAGTCAGAGTCTATTCTGGGTCTTTTCTGGGATAAATAGCTGGCTGGAAGTCACAGTCATTCTGAAAAGCTGAAAATAACTAGCACGACATTTTAATGAGTTAATAAATCTTTCTCACTGAACTACATGGAAAGACATGAAACATCACACTTTAGCTATGCACTAGGCTTAATTAAACTTGATGTTGAAAAGGTCAGTGCCCTGTCTGGTGAGTTCCAAATCACTTCAGATCCGGCAGTAGGGGTGACTGTAGAAGTGAAAGCACATGTGTTCACAGGAAAATTGGGAGCCTTATGCCTCTATTGGAGCCTTAAACAGGTGTGTTTTAAATGGGCCTTGCCCCAGATAGTAACAATTAACATTTATTAAGTGCTAGCTCTGTGTAAGTCATTGCTCTGATTGCTTTAGCTGTGTTAACTCATTTAATCCTCAACAGCAACCCCAGTAGGTACAAATTTTTAATCATTCTTGAGAGATGAGGAAACTGAGGCCCAGAGAGTTGTAGTGATTTGGCCAATGCCCTACCTTTGCAAGTCTGCAAAATGATAGAGCCAAAACTTGAATGCATAGTCTGACTCCGGAGCTTGCATGCTTAACTTAACACTAGGCTCTCCTGCCTCCCTCAATCAGAGTTGAGCTGTACTCGCATAGTTAAAAATGCACACATCGGCCGGGCACAGTGGCTCATGCCTGTAATCCCAGCACTTTGGGAGGCCAAGGCGGGCAGATCACCTGAGGTCAGGAGTTTGAGACCAGCCTTACCAATATGGTGAAACTCTGTCTCTACTGAAAATACAAGAATTAGTCGGGCTTGGTGGCAGGTACCTGTAGTCCCAGTTACTCAGGAGGCTGATACAGGAGGATTGCTTGAGCCCGGGAGGCAGATGTTGCAGTGAGCCAAGATCATGCCTCTGCATTCCAGCCTGGGCAACAGAGCAAGACTCTGTCTCAAAAAATAAATAAATGAAAATGCACACATCTCTTGTGGGAGATGAACACATTACACCTTCCAGGAATTCCAGTGAATGCATTTTAAGACAGGTCAAAGCATGCAAGACATTCACATGCTGCATGAGGAATATGATTCTTAACAGTATCATATGGGTTGGTGCAGGTCACAAGGAGGTCTGTTTACTGAGAACAATTATTGCAGTTTCTTCAACTCGAACACCTCAATTTAGCAAACATTCATCCTGTGAATTAGATACTGTGCTAGGTGTTGGGGAGAAATATGAGTAAGATAGGGTACCAACCTTCAAGGAACTTATGGATTACAGATTTGTTCTCATAAAATTTCTGGGAAGACAAAAATAGCTTTCTGGACCAATCTTTTGTTAGCTCAGCACTCTAGTTCAGTGGAATCTTACTTTTATTGCCTACAATGGTTTAGACTGAATTCCCATGTAGTGGTTTTATTGCCTATATAATAAATAAAAATTCAATAAATAAATATATATTTTTTATTATATATAAAAATATTATATAGAATATTTCCTGCCCTTTTTTTGCATCCCGTGTAAAAGTGCAGGGCCCTATGCTAAAAAATATGTTAAATCTGGGACATATTAAGCAAAGATGAGTTGTATCTACTTTCTCATTCTTTCTGACAGAATGTGTTCACAGGGAGGGAAGGCTTTGAGTCAGGCTACCTGGGCGTTAACACTAGTTGAATCACTTTCTGGCTGCATGACCACCTTGGATGACTCACTTCATCTCTCTGAGCCCAGATTTCCTTATCTGTAAAATGGAGAAAGTAACTGTAGTCATCCTTAGAATCCTTTCAAGGATAAATTATATTAAATGCAAAAATGCATAATGATATTTGTCACATTACTTGGCAAAGGGGGATCTCTCAACACATTTTAGCTATTTCAATTATTTTCTCTGCATTGTTCCATTTCTGAGTTCTGTTTCATCATTCAGTACTCTGAAGAGGCTGACTAGCGACATACAGACGGTAGGCTCTCCTGCCTCACCTTTTTTCCTAGAGCAGATAGAAAATTGACTTAGGGGCAAGATACAGGGTAACATTTGTTAGCGGTCCCATTATGACAAAAGCCCAACATTTCTTGTTGACATTTTCCATTTCTCAGAAGGCAAAGGAAATGATTCCTCCGATTCTGAAGTTGGTGATGTTGTAGAGACAGGGATTTGGAGAGAAAGCTAACATACCTTAAGGGTTGGGGCACAGAACAAGAACCCTCCTCTGCCTCCTTTGCATTCATTTCTGATTCAGTCTCTGCCGTGCTCTCCATGCTGGCTTCTCTCCGCTCTTGTCTTCGATCCTCAAGGCTCCCATCACCTCTGGTCTGATCTTGTCCTTCTGTAGCAAACCCCACCTTCTGTGACTACTCAAACTGCTCCCCCAGTGTAGTCCTGCTACACAGCTCTAGGAGGTGCTGTTTACATTGCAGTCACTGTAAATGGTGCTTCCTGGAGGTGTGCGGCTTGGTGACAGGGCTTGTTGGCCTTGCCATCTCTAGACGCTCACCTCAGGGGTCATGGGGTGCTTCAGCTAGGATGGACTTCTTACAATTTTTCAACGTGCCTCACTCAGTCTTGGCTCTGTGTGTTTGCACATGCTGTTGCCTCTGCCTGCAAAGCTCTTCTCTCTTTCTTCCCATCATCCACTACCTCTGACCTGCAACCTCCCACAAAAAAAGAACAAATTCCTCGTGAAGGCAAGATCACTCTGGTTAACTTCTACTCATATTTCAAGACACAAATTAAATATCACTTCCTTTGAAGCTTTCCCAGAACCTTAAACTAGAATCAATCTTTTTGTTTTAAGGTTCTGTTAATGATTGTATCCTCTTTTTTTGTAGCATCTACCACAACAGAAATTAGATTAAAGTCAGTATAAGAACGACAGGGACCAGGGCTGTGACTAGGACGGTCTTGTCTTCGTTATGTGAGTAAAAATCATCTTGCCTTACCCCTGGCTTCCTCCAGCCCTCAAAGGCAATCTCCTTTAACATTTACTGTTTGAAATTGAATTTCTAGTGGCTCCTTCCATAACTTTAAATACTATGTTTACTATTTCTTGATTTATTAATGGAGATAATAATAATTTATCTTTTTTTTTTGAGACAGGGTCCGGCTCTGTCACCCAGGCTGGAGTGCATTGGTGCAACCTCAGCTCACTGCAGCCTCGACCTGGCTCAAGCGATCCTCCTGCCTCAGCCTCCCAAGTAGCTGGAACCACAGGCATGTACCACCACACCCAGCTAATTTTTGTATTTTGTTTTTTAAGTAGAGATAGGATTTTTCCATGTTGCCCATGCTGTCCTCAAACTCTTGAGCTCAAGTGATAAACCCGCCTTGACCTTCCAAAGTGCGGGGATTATAGGTGTGAGCCACTGCGCCCAGCCTGATTTCTTACAATTAAAGATGAAGGGTTACATTTACTTTCTCTACCTCTCATTTTATTCTCTCCTTTTTCCATTGTTTGTTATGTTTTATTTTTAATTCTTTCACTGAGTTATCTTTACAGTTGTAAATTATAAACTTAAGTCGTTATTTATTTTTATAAACTTTAGCCAGCTACTGCTACAGATTGTTTGTTTGTATATCCACAAAATTCACATGTTGAGACCTAACCCCTACTGTGATAGTATTAGGAGGTGAGGCCTTTGGGAGGTGACTGGGACATGGGGTTGGAGCCCTTATGAATGAGATTTGTGCCCTTATAGGAGGCTAAAGAAACCAAATGTCCCCTCTTCCACCAAGTGACTTCCTAGCCTCCAGAACTGTGAGAAACAAATGCTGGTTGTTCATAAGCCACCCAGTCTATGGTATTTTGTTATTGCAGCCCAAAGAGACTAAGATCGTTACTCTTGACTCTTCACTAAACCAGATGAGGCTATTAGTGTCCCTACTTTTATCTCCTCATTTTTTTTCTTATTTTGCTTTCTGAATTTTGCTAGCACTACCTTCATTTTCACATCATCAGATTTATCACACATACAGTTCATTTTACAATCATAATTGAGACTTTTGGCTATAGTTTGATTCTGAAAGTTGAAAACAAGTAAGAAGAGCTTGCATTAGTTTGACTTTGTAACGATCGTCACTGCAAAACTATTGAGGTGACAAGATTCAGTTTTTTTCTCTGTGGGTTCAATAATCCCAGTTTCTGTTCTACAGAAATAGAATGTGTGTCTAGTGGGAAGGTCAAGTTTCCAGTGGCTTCACTTTTCTTATGCTCTATCAATTATTCCCCATCATGTTACAACCACCATTTCTTTGTGCAGTTTATTAAAAAATGTTCTTCCTAGAGTTTCTATTGCTTTGCTCTTTTCTTCTCAATAAGAGGAACATGTATTTTCTGTAGACTCAGTTACCTCGCTTACTATCTTTTGCAGAGATCATACCTGCTCTTTCCCCAGTGTGACTTTTATCATTTTGTAGGTGGGCTGCTGTTCTCTGGGATGCTTCTTGGATCCTTTTATCTTCTGTGTCGAAAAATTTCACAAAAAACATACCTGACTTTTTGTTTTAACCATGCATATTATTGAATATGCAGCAGGCATCCTTCTTTCTCTCTCT
>NW_012106030.1:6219373-6251873 GCF_000951045.1 Mandrillus leucophaeus | reverse complement strand
ATGTCAGTTACTGATTGTCCTTGGATGAGTTATCCTCTCTTTGCCTATTTCCTTTCCTGTAAAATGGGTGTATGATATTAGTCCTGACCTCATAGGGTTTTTTGAAAATTAAATGAATTGATACATATAAAAAGTTTTAATGATCCCTCCCACGCAAATATATGTTAGTTATTATTATTACTGCTTCTATTTCTTGATGTGGCCTTGAATATTGAGTTTATAACCAGAGAATAGGCAGGTGGTTATTCTCGGGAAAATAAGCATTGTGAGTGAAGGCATAGGGGCATGAAAGTGCAGGCACATTTAGAGCGGGGAGAGTGTTTGCATATGACTAGAATAAAACCATAATAAAACCAGAAAGGCCTCGAGAGCCCATGAAGGAGCTGCTTACACAGCCCTCTGTCATTGTATTCTGGCTGAGGTCCTGTTCACATAGTAACACTATTAATGGAGTTAGGGAATCTCTAACATATATAATTTCTAAAACCTCTGGGGATCCCTTTTAATAGGTGGCATGAACTAAGTTGGGAACATTAAGAACTTATAGAAATATTTCTCTGAAGAAGACAAACAGGGAGGTGATAAGATTGAAAGCAAGAGCTCATTGGTTATATGTAAGAGGATTAGACTTCAAGGTAACTTTGAATTATGAAATCTTATCCAATGTGTGGAAGGTTTAGCAAGGCAGAGTTTGGAAACACATGGGGATGGGTTTTCTAACCATACGGAGCCATTATCAGATGTAGCAGCTCACTTGTGGGACAGTAGGCGTGGGATCACTGGAAGTGCCTAAGCAAACGCTGATGAGTGTTGACAAAGGGGTGAGGAAATGTCTGTCTGGGGTGAGCTCATATTAGCTAAGGTTTCTGTCAATCCAAGTGCCTGTGAGCACCGGACCTCTGGGCCTGAACTCATTTCTAAGTTTCTCCAGTTGCCATCTCAGCACTATAGGTATGTGGTTTCCCTTTGTTTTAGAAGTTTCAATACTGAAGGGACGGACTGGTTTAATGCAAGCAATGAGGCTGGGATCAAGGTTCTAAGGTCATTCTGGTTTGCCATACAGTTGAGATGTCTGCCCAACCCATGCCAGAAAATATCTTTAAAAAATGCGTAGTCCACTGCTTCCCAGCCTCTGAGTGTATACAGCCTGTGTTCTTTCCAAAGATCAAACTGTATTACCTAATCCGATTCAGCCACTTTTCTCTGCTCTACCACAATAACTCCCAATCCTTGCCTCATGGGCTGGGAGGGTCCTTACAAGTACCCACTTCCACAAAGCCTGGCTGAACAGGAAAGACAGAGCATGCTGAATTGCTCTTTCAGACCCAGCTCCTACTTTATCTACCTCAGCTTCTTTTAGGCCTTCATCTGAGGAATAGAGCTGCTTTTTAAATAGTTGCTATTATGTCTGTACCTAGAAGTTCCCACCAGCCATAAGCTTTCATTCTGGAGGCTTTTACAAGTCAAGTCTCATCCTCAGAGATTCATTGGTATGCAAGACAGAAGCAAGCATGGAAAGCTTCAAACAATGTTGCCTTGAACAGATGCTTGGGGGCTTGCATAAGTCTTTAAAGAATAAAATTAAAATGGCATTTCCACAGGAAGATAGAGAACCTGAGGAAACTGGAATGATTTCTCCAAAATCTGGCCAATGATCCTTGCTGAGGATACTGATTTGCCCTGTGTTTTATGCTGGACTGTGCAAAATAAACACTGTGCACAAAGAGTACTAATTGCTTCATTTATTCTTCCATTTAGCCGGGGAAACATCAGAGCTTATTCAGTCTCAGAATGGAAAATTACATGTTAGAGAGAAAATAACCACACTGAAGGAATGACAATGCAATTCAGGTTCCGCTCGTTCACATATTTTATTTATCCAGTGAAGGAAGAAGAAAAAAAAGGGCTCTAAGGTGGCACAACTTTAAGAAAATACCAAGGTCATATTTTCCATTTTCCTCAGTCTAATCTGAATCCACAAATTAAACAAAAGTGCAAGGGATGAGATGAATATCTTGCTGGAGAACAAAGCATCTTGTTTGAGAATGAAAACCCTTTTTAAGGTTAATATCTACCAAGGGGTTCCTTATATGAGGATGGCTTACTTTTGTTTTTATAAAAATATGACAGCATTGAATAAATTGCTGGGGTTGGATATTTAAGGGTAGATAGTGTGAAGGCTGCTGACTCAGTGACTTACCAGGAGACTAATTCTGAAAGAAGCCCACCATGGTGAGAGCCACAAAAGCATCACAAACATCTGTTGGGGAGAGACTCGATGACACATGGCAAAAATGAAATCTCGGATGTTTGGGTAATGAGGGCCCAGACATATTGTGATCCAGGACTCCCGTTATACAGAAGGGGAAAATTAGGACTGAGAGGTTAAATAATTTCCCCAAGATCACACAGGTAGAAGGAACTAAAATTTCCTGGTTTCTAATTCAGTACTTTTGAACACTGTATAAGTAGACTCTCCTAAAATTAATTTTTTTTGTCAAGATTCTAAAGTTGGCAATTTTAGTTTTTTAAAAAAATTGGATAGCAAGATCCTGCCTCTAAAAAATTTAAAAAAATATTAGCTGGGGTTGGTGACAGGTGCCTGTAGTCCCAGCTACTTGGGAGGCTCAGGTGGGAGGATTGCTTGAGCCCAGGAATTCAAGGCTGCAGTGCTCTATGATTTCCCCATTGTAGTCCAACCTGGGCAAAAGAACAGCACTTCATCTCAAAGGACAAAAAAATGGAGAAAACAAAAAGATTTGTGAATGCTGATAACTTTGTATCCAATGTCAGGAACCTCATGTCAAAATACGGTTAAAAAACTCATGTTCAGATCAAAATCAGAGAATTCCGTGTTTCTATGAACACACATGACAAAATCTTACACATAGTGAGACAGGAATGGAAGACAGCACCACGCAGAAAAGATTAGATAAACCAATATTAGAAAATAAAATGGACCACATTAACTGTTGGTGAGCTGGTCTAAACTCGTCGGCGCTTTCGAATAACACGGAAAATAACACAAAGTCACGATCTATGAAAGAGAGTTCCGGGGGACTTCTGGTGACCGAGCACAAGGAAGCACCCATCTTAAGCAGCTGGATGCATGTGCACAGGCTTAGGCATGGCACCGACCTCCAGCAGAGCTGCCTGAACCGAGCAAGTGTGAGTCCACCCACTAGGCTGCCCAGAGCTGAACACAGCCGTGGGGCAGTCAACGCCAAATCTTCTTTATCTTGAAAACTGGCCTGCTCCTTTTAACCATGGGCATAAATCAGACAAGAAGAACTGGGGTGGGAAAGGTTTCAGGTTGCCGATAGAGGCTGGACATTTTGAACCCTGGACAAAGTGACTGGAATCTTTGTTTCCCCTGGCCCTGGAGCTTTTGTAACTGGTTGGGTGTGGATTTTGATGTCTGCGATTCGTTCTTTAAACTTCTGCTGGAGGAATTTTTCTTCTTTGGAGTAGCTCTTTACAAACACTGACATCAGCAGGCACCCTGCCATGGACGTGCCTCCAATGCAGAAGAGAACAGCTCCTGCCAGCTTGTACATGTCCAGAGCACTGTTAAACCGGACAGCATGTGTGTCGACCACCACAAAATCGGCTTCGCCAAATGCTTCGATTTTGGGGGGCACAAGAAAGCCCACTGCCAGAACAGTCAATCCGAGGATCACAAAGACTGTACCTGAGATGAGTCCGACCTAGAGGCAGATAACGACAGAAGCAAGGTAGAGTGAGGAAGGTGCTTCGGCTCGCCCCTGAGCCCTCAAGGGCAGCACTTGTCTTGTTTCTTGAGAAAGTGAATATTCCCAGTTACCCCAAATTTGCAGGAAATACCTACTTAATTTTCTGTTGAAAAAGGTGAAAGATGATCTTTCTAATTTTAATGCCAACCAAAAACTCCAGCACTCAGCCTTGATATATTATATATAATATATATATCTAAAAATATATATAATATATATTATGTATATCTAAAATATATATATATAATATATAAATTATATATACATAAGTATCTATTTTTTAAAATTTGTACAATGCTTTGCATTCAACAAAACCTTCTTTTGCTTCTTTTGCTTACATTGTCTCATTTGGTCTTGAGGAACAGAAAAGTAGCCCTGATATCCAGGAGCTGGCCTTACTCTGTCCCCTAGGCCTCGATGTTGTTAGAAGCTGGCTGGGAGCTCACAGCAAGGCGATGCTGTTCTGCTAGGCACCATCTCACAGAACATTAACACATGCTCATTCTGTGACCACGATGAAGTGAGACAAAACAGTGTCCCTTCATAACTTTGTCTAAGCACAAACAAAAACAATGTCCTTGTAAAAGCCACAAAATACCACATGACCCCCTCTCCCGGCTATTATGAATGACAGCTACTTCTTTACTCACGATCGCTTTAGTCTCACTCTAGTCTGTCCTCTCTATACATAAGATTTATTAAGATATCCAATCATAGAATTGTCCCTAACAATCCAGAGTGAACTCTTGCTTCATTAGACCCTCCCCCAAATCTCCCAACCAGAGCCCACATCCTCTAATACTATACTTCCTTTTCACACTGTCATACTGCAATGCTCCACAGTCCCCTATGGTGACATTCTTTCTCACTGTAATGAGTAATACATCCAACTTGTTCAACATGTAGGTGTGTTCTCGGTGGTTTTGGCTGGAGGACATGGACAGTCTTTGTAACTATTCACCTCTTTTCCAAGTAAGCAGAGAAGGAACCTTAACTGCCAGTTTACAGGTAAAGAAATGTAGCCTCAGAGAGGGTAAGTCATGGGCAAAAGATGGACAGCTAACAAGCTGCAGAGGCAGGGTTAGAAGCTACAGAGCTGATCCCCAGGCCAGTGCTCTCTCTCCTCTCACATGTAGCTATTTGGGCTGTGCTTGTACAGGTGCTAGGAAGTATTCAGAATAGCAGATGGAGGTTAAACTGCATTAGCTCAAGTTCTAATGAAATGTAACATACTAAAGATGGAAATGATGTACCATTTGGTGGTCGACGCTCACAGGTTTGGAATAAATAGACTCATGCTTGGATTCTACCACCACCACCTAGCACCTGAATCATAGAAGGAAAGTTACTTAAAAGCTCTTGTCATTAATTTCCCCATCTATAAAATGACAAATGCTCATAATACGTACCTCATAGAGGACTTGTGAGGACTAAATGAGATTATGCGTAAAAACACTCAGCTTTGTATCTGGCAAAATTATAAATTGTAATAAATAGCTATTCTTCTTCTTATTTGGAAAGACACCCTTTGTAGAATTCTTATGCTACATTGGTAACAGTATCACAATCGCTCAGCACTTGGAATAAGGAATAGCTAACACCATTACTTTTTAAACACATTTTTCCTTTCCTCCTGTTCTTAATTACTTTTAGTTAGAATAATGAGGTTAGGAAAATAACCAGATATATAACATGATTTAATCTTTAATATTTAAATTTTTGAGATAATACACTAATAAAGGTGGTTTGGCTAATAGGACGAAAACATATCCACGAATCTATCACCCTAGCAAAAAGGGGAAAAGGATAACAGATATTATTGAACATCTATTATGACCTGGGCTAATGCTAGATGTGTTTTTCATTTAATCCTCACAAGCATCTTATGAGAAGTAGGTATTTTTATTCCCATTTCACCAATAAGAAACTGAGGATTATAAGGTTAAAGAAGCATAGTTTAGCCAGGCATGGTGGCTCATGCCTGTAATCTTAGCACTTTGGGAGGCCAAGGTGGGCGGATCATCTGAGGTCAGGAGTTTGAGACTGAGAGGTGAAGCTAGCTGGGCTTCTGGGTCGGGTGGGGACTTGGAGAACTTTTCTGTCTAGCTAAAGGATTGTAAACACATCAATCAGTGCTCTGTCTAGCTAAAGGTTTGTAAATGCACCAATCAGCACTCTGTAAAAACAGACCAATCAGCGCTCTGTAAAATGAACCATCAGCAGGATGTGGGTGGGGTCAAATAAGGGAATAAAAACTGGCCACCTGCGCCAGCAGCAGCAACCTGCTCGGTTCCCCTTCCACACTGTGGAAGGTTTGTTCTTTCCCTTTCCACAGTAAATCTTGCTGCTGCTCACTCTTTGGGTCTGCACTACCTTTATGAGCTGTAACACTCACTGCAAGGGTCTGCGGCTTCATTCCTGAAGTCAGCCAGACCAAGAATCCACCGGAAAGAACCAATTCCAGACACAAGACCAGCCTGACCAACATGGTCAAACACTGTCTCTACTAAAAAATACAACATTAGCCGGGCATGGTGGTGCATGCCTGTAATCCCAGCCACTCGGGAGTCTGAGGCAGGAGAATCACTTGAACCTGTCGGGGTGGAGGTTGCAGTGAGTCGAGATCCCACCATTATACTCCAGCCTGGGCAACAAGCGAAAGACTCCATCTTGGGGGAAAAAAAAAAAAAAAAAAAAAAAAGCATAGTTCATGGTCCTATAAATAGCAGGTGGTGTGACTAGTTCTAACCCAGATCTGTGTGATTGCTGCTACTCATGACTTTTCTTCTACCCATAATACTTCACCATTACTATTTTGTATATTTCTTTCCATTATTTTTATTTGAACCTCAAAGGAGTTTTAGCCACCATATATGAACAAATTTCCATTATCTCATATTGTAAGGAAACTGAAAAACAAAGAGAGTCAATAGGATGTCTTCATTTAAAAAAAAAAAAAAAGCTGTTCTATATAAGACATGAGTACTACAGGAAAAATTGGGCTGTAAAATATAACATTTTAGATTGCTTTCTACATTTTTCTAAAAATCGTGGCAACTACATTTACTTTCCAAGACTAACCATTATTTATAATTTTTAGAAAATGACTCATATCAAAAACTTCTGAAGGTACAAGCAAAATTGATTTAAATATCCATGGTGACATGCTTCCTATGTCACTAAACTACCTCCTGGCTGAAGAACTGACATAAATTCTCAAAAATTGAGGGTAGCCAAAAGTGATCTTAGTTTCTGAGATTCTGAAGAGCAAGTGAGACTAGTGTGTGTCTGTCTTGCCTCCCCACAGCTCCTATTCCAGCCTGACACTCAATAAACCGTCCTGCCTGTCTAACTTAAACCACCAGACTGCTGAACGCAAAGCCAGGTGATTTATTCGCAGAGGAGTCTGCTCCTCAGCTGAGCAGTGCTTTTGATGAAAATCCACTCCTGGACTATCACTCAGAAGCTAAAAGGCAAACCATGGCTTGCAGATGGCAGAATTCCTGCTCACTTGAAGAACTGGAACGTGACTGGCCTCTCTGAGCCTTCTCCCCTTTTCTATTGACATCAGAGAATCAGAGAGAGGCTCACCCTCTGTAGTGGGGAAGACAGCACAGTGAAGAGCTAAATTCAAAGGTTCTGAAGGTGCTCTCAATGCCAGTCTTGAATGAGAATCTCCGAGAGATGCACCCATTGGGGAATTCCAGACATGCTAAAGCATGGGAGGGAGGGTGTGGGATTATAGGTACGACGGAGTCTGTCATGAGTAGGCTGCTTCTAACCCTCTCATAGAGGATATGGAAGGTGAGGAGAGCAGTTCGGATGCATCAGCTTAGTCTTGGTACCATGCTGAGTACTGAAAAGGATAAAAATTGAGGGAGTGATTCCATACAGTATCATAAAAATTGTCTCTGGACACAGTTCTAAGTTGAATTGGTCCGAGTTCTAACAGAAAGAGAGCTCCCAAATGGAAAGAGTCAAAAAAAAGTGCAATGCAGAGGTTGTTTAAGGTTCTGAGTAACCAAAGCAGCCTTGTTTAGGGCCACACAGAAAAGTTGGAATGCTTTGGGAGGGTCCTCCTCAAGGCTCAGCAGAGCAGCCTGGGGCCTTGATGTGGTAAGGCCAATCCCAATGGTGACAGAGAAGGGCCTCTCCAAATGGTGACAAACTCCCGAAACAGCAGTGAGGACAGTTTTTGTGCTGTGACTTCCGATTCCACTCTTGGCTGTGGGAGGATGTGTGAAAACCCAGTTCCTGCTGCTGGAAAGGAAAAATTGGAGAGGAAGGAGAGCTTATTTTTGTATGCCAGAAATTCTGCTGGTGGGGGCTACAGGCCAGAGACTGCTGTTATTTTGACCAACATCCTTTCATTGTTTCCCAGTGAGCTGATGAGGCCTGAAAATGCATTTACTCCAATAGACAGAGCTGGCAGCAGTCGCGGCGCAGCTGTTCTGGCAGAGAGGAGGCAGGAATGACTGTTGGAAGCACGAACCTGCATGGCTGGGAAGAATAGCCCGGCGTGCGGGGAATGCTGGATGGAGCTCCATGTGCAAGGCGCCATCTGGGTTAGAGGTTATTTAGGGGAAGCGCGTCGAGAGCGAAGATGGGCTTTTTCTTCAGCATCAGCCCTGAGGGCTGTGCTGACCTCTCCAGAGCAGGAGCTGAGCTTGGAGCGGTGATGTCTGCCAGCGGCGGGGGCAGAGTATAGCTCACCTGTCCCTGCTTGTCTCAGCTTGACACTGAGCTGTATGAAGCAAGAACCGACGCCAGGTGATCGAGGTCCTTCCACAGCCTGACCTCACGGTCTTCTTAGACCCTTTCACCTGGGCAGTGAAATCATATCAGCTCTTCCACCTGACAGAGATTCCTTCCTCCAGCGCATAAACACATTCAACTGCCTCCATCTTCGACAGCAATTCTCCAGCTCTGCGTGCCTCTCTTCCCACTACTCCTCGATGTCCTTTCTACCATTGACAGCCATGCTCAGTCCTCCACGATTTCCTTAAACCTGCTTCTCCGAGGTTACAAAGGACCTCTTAATTGTCAAATCTAATGTCAAATCTAATTTTTTTTAGCTCACTTAAATATTCTACATTCATTGATATTAAACACTTAAACTTTCTTGAAACCCTTCCCCGTAGTTATCTCTGACACACTCTCTCCTCTGTGTATCCCTGCTCCAGACAACTCACTCTTAACCTGCTTTGCTGGATGTTCTTCGTAAGTTATTGGTGTTCCCCAGGATTCTACCCTTCCCCACCTTTCTTAGAGACAGGGTCACTCTCTGTCATTCAGGCTGGAGTGCAATGGTGCAATCATGGCCCATTGCAACCTTGAACTCTTGGCCTAAAGCAATCATCCCTCCTTAGGCTCCTGAGTCCTCTGGGATTTTAGGCACACACCACCATGTCTGGTTCAGGAGTCTATCCTTGACCTCCACCTCTTGTTAATCACTATGTTCTCTTTAGCGTTTAATCAGAAGCTGCAGTTTCAACTCCCACCTGTTACCAATGACTTCCAAACCTCCACCTCCAGCCTGGATCTCTGTCTTGAGCTCTAGACCATATTTCTGACAACCAACAGGAAAATCTACAGAAAAATGTCCCAAACACTCCTCAAACCCAAAAGAGTAAAAGTGGTGCCCTGCAACTTCCTTCCCAATTTTTCTATTTGTGTTCTTCCCATCCACCCTTTCATGAAATTGTTCCTCACAGTCTTAGTGGTGGCTATTAAATATTAGTCACTCTATCTCATAAAAATCTCTTGAATCTTTTCTGTCTTGTCCACTGCAGCCACTCTAATGGTGCAGGCCATTATTATGTCTTGCCTGGATCATTGCAACAGTGTCCTGATGATCTCCATTGCTCCATCCTTCAAAGGCAACCTGAGAAATCTTTTATAAACAGAACTTATACCACCTGGCTTCTCTTCTTAGTAGTCTTCCACAGGACATTATGTCAAGTGAAATAAGACAGGCACGGAAAGACAAATATTACTTGATCTCACTTATATGTGGAATCTAATAAATTTGAAATCATAGAAGTAGAGAGGAACTGGAAAGGAGTGAGAGAGGGGATTGGGAAGATTTTGTTTAAAAGATACACAATTTCAGTTAAGAGGAATAAATTCAAGAGACCTTATTGTACAACATGGTGACTATAGTCCATAACACGGTATTATGTTCTTGAAAATTGCTGAAAAAATAGATTTTAAGTGTTCTTACCACAAAAAAGGATGTGAGGTAATGCATATGTTAGTTCGATGTAGTCATGCCACAATATATATGTATTTCAAAACAACATGTTGTACATGACAAATATATACAATATGCATTTATGATTTAAAAAGCAGAGTCTTCCACAGCTCCTCTCATCTCTAGTATAAAATGAACTTCTTAATATCTAGAGAAACTTTGAAGGAAAAAAACAAGGACTTAAGTTTAAACTCTGACTTAGCTTAAGAGGGGGACTAGAGAGGTTAGGGCAGATAGGAGGAGCTTAACCTGGGTCTTGAGAGGAAAGAGAGGGACCGGAGTCCCTTTCACAGTTAGTAAGGCTGTGGAGGAGGTGGTCTTGGTCTTGCCTTGCACCTGCACATTGCCATCAAATGCCTCTATGACATATCAACCTCCGACATAGGCTGATACAGGCTTCTGAGACAGGTCGAAGAGAAGGCAAGAAGATAACCCTCAGGTGAGGAGGGAATGACGGGGGGTGAGAAGACTGCTCCCATTGATTTGACACGTGCATATGACACTGTTTGCTGCATGGATAATCAAGTGGCAACAGCCTTAGTCAAGGTCAAAGGCAAAGATACGAAAAAAAAAAAAAATCCGCCATAGCCTGATTGATTTGGGGGCAGCAGCAATGGGCGATGGGACTATGTTACATCAATTTTTATAGATGGAATCAGCTGCAGGCAGTGGGATAAATTAGAAGTGGCTGAGGCAGTCATGCAGCAACCTAGGACCTCGGCTCATTTACTGTTGTGCTGGAGTCCTAGATGTATATCTTAACCTCAGAGAAAGTGTGTGGCACTCTGTGTGTGTGTGTGTGTGTGTGTGTGTGTGTATGTGTGTTTATACCTGATTATGATATCCCACCTAGAAAAGCCTAGATTCAATATCTTGCCCCCTCACTGTATTCAAGCTGAAAGGTTATGGAGAAATTTCTATTACATGGTCTTTCAGAGTCTTCTGTGAACTGGCTCTTGTATGCATTCCCAGGTTCAACTCCTGACTCTTCTTCAACTTTTGGACATTTACCCCAGCCACAGGGAACTCTTTGCAGTCTCCTGAACATGCTGTACTCTTCCATGGCTCTTAGCTTTTGCAATACTTTTCTCTCTACTGGGTTGCCCTGCTCCTGCTTGCTCACATGTGACCTCCTCTTGGAGCCATTTCTTCCCTAGCTGCATCAGATACCCACTCCACCCTACCCCTCAAACCCTGTGCTCCCAGTAAGTATTATGCCTACTTTAAGGGGAGCATTTAGCATATTGCATTATAACAATCTATGTACATGGCCACCTCCCCTATTTGACTGTGAACTCCTTCAGGTCAAGCGCTATATCTTATTCAGAGGTGAAGAAAAGATCTTCTTTGTATTTGAAGAATATTTGTTCACCTCTGAAAAAGAAGATCTTATTCACATCAGAATCCCGGAGGCTGGTGCATGTTGGACAGCTACACATTTGAAGAAAGAGAGGAAGAATGATACTGTGAAATAGATGTTATGCAGATGCATGCAATAAAGATTCTAACTCAGACCCATTTGATTCCAAGCTCTGTTCTCGTGAAGTCTTGCCATGCTGCCCACTGCTGCTGCCTCAAGAGCAGAGTTCCACCAAAGCACTGTGAGCACAGCCCCCAGTGAGAGGCCGACATGACTCTTGCAACATTACAGTGGAAGCAGGGAAAGGAGAAGCCAGCAATTTGAACCACCTACAGATGCAGTTTGAATGAAAGAAAAAAAAACATGAAAAAGAATCATAACAGAGACATGAGCATAGCTGGTGCCTTTTCCTGTGTTGGTACAAAGCACTTCAATCCAGGAACAGTTGGTTTATCCCTTGATAGAGGTGAGGTCTCTAAGACAGTAAATTCCTAGGTCAGTCAAGTTGACACTAGGTTTCTTGTGTTTTGTGGTTAAGATATACATCTAGGACTCCAGCACAACAGTAAATAAATATTTTTGGATCTTGTTTGTGCAAAATAGAAGGGAGAAAATAATGAAATCTGAATTCTGGGGTTGGTAATTCACTGTGAGTTCTTTGTTTTAAAACCATAACTATGTTTTATTTGATGGGTTTACAGCTTCACAAATCACGTTAACAACTAGTGCTTTGGAGCTCCATGAACACTTACAATATTCTGTGTATCAGTGGCATTTTAGGCTCTTGGCACAATAGATCTGTCAGGCAAATGCTTTTTTTTTTTTTTTTTTTTTTGACAAACAGGGAAACAATCACCCACATATCCGGGTAAATACAAGATGTGCCAAGCTTGGCTGTGCATTTCATTGGCTAAAGCCAGTAAGGATTCATCAGAGGTGAGATTTCTACAGGGCAAGGATGCTGTCTTGACCAGTTCTGATGCAGAGTATGTGACAACAATATGATGTTGAATTAACACAGGTCTTGGGTTATCCACGTTAACAACTGTGTTACCTAATACTTTATTTATTAGCAATATTTCAACTTTTTTTCCATTTAAGAACTCAGCGCTTCATACAGCAACCAGTAATAGTAGCTAATATAGCTAATGCTTATTAAGTACCTAGAAAGACAGTGTTAAGATCTTTGTAAATATTATCTCATTTAATTCTCATATCTTTTATGTGGTAGGTGCTGTAAGTATCACCGTTAGAGGCCCCATAAGGCCAATTAATTTGCTCAGGGTTACAGAACGATTAAACAAAAGAGCTGGGATTTCAGCTCATGTAGTCTGAGGTTAGAATCCATGTTCGTAATTATTCTGCTATACTGTCTCTTGTTACACTATATGGCCAAGAAGTTGCAAGTTTATGTCAATGTCCATGTCAAAAAATTCTGGGATCTTTTGGGAGAAACAAAGATTAGGGAAGACCTTAGGCATTATCTAAAGTTCATCTTCTCAGTATCCCTTCCTGAAGCTTCTTCCTCTTCTAGTTTCTAAATGTCGGAACGTCCCAATGCCCTCTTCTCTTCTACGTCCACACTCTTTTCCTGGATGATCTCAGAAGTCCAGTGCCTTGTACAGATTCTATGTGTCAGTAACTCCCAATCTATGAGCTATAGATTGATATATTTAAATTGTCACTAGAGATCACTACTCGGATGTCTAATAGGCATAACCTTTAGCTAAACTGACTGCTTTTCACCATCTCCACTAATGCCACCAGAATCTTTTGCCTGGGTATTTAACACCCTCTAAATTAATCAACCTCTTCCAGTGGCTTCCCATGTCTCTGGAGGTAAAAACCCAAGACCTCACTATGGTGTACAAGGCTCTACATAAATCATCTGTGTCTTGTTATTTTTCTTAATTCATTGCCTGTCCCTTTCCTTACACCACTCCAGCCAGATTGGAGACCTCTGGATCGTTTTCAAACACACCAAACTTGTTCCCATTTCAGAGCTTTTGGACCTACTATTTTCCCAGTCTAGGATGACCTCCAGCCAGGTCTGTTCCCTCAACTCATCCTGGTATTCATTAAGATGGCATCTCCTCTGAAAGCCTTCTACCATCAGCATATCCAAATACCAGCCTCCATCACCCCCTGTTATCCATAGCACTATCACTACCTAACGTTCTGTCATGTAGTTTCTTTGTTTACAGCCTGTTTCCCATGATAGATTATAAGCTCCACAAGGGAAGTCACTTTTTCTTTCTCTGTTTACCACTTTAACCTCCAGCACTTTGAACTCTCTTGGCACAGAGTAGATGCTCACTAATTATCTGTTGAGGGACTAAATACATTGTCTAATGAGATTCCTTCATTTGAGGAAGCTGGGGTCAGAGAGCCTCATGATCACACACTTGGTAGAGATGGAGCTGGTATACTGACCACTGTACTACATTTAATCATTAACTCTCTCTAAATACCTAACGATTTCTTTTTAATAATTGTTGCAACTTGTCAAATGACATTACCACACCTGTAAGCGAGGTTGAAAGAATATAATGTTTTGCCTATAATGTTTTCACTAATGCTTCAGTTAGTGAATTTAGTGGCACATTATTAATGATAGCAATAATAATAATTCATATGGCAATTGTACCTATTTATGTTTAACTTGCTCATCAATAATTGTGCTGTGTTTAGAGGTTTTCTTTGGCCCAAAGTTTAGATTCTTCTTTCCTAAGGTAAGAAAAATGCATTTAGTATCACCAAAAGTGATGCACACACAGAGAGTACTAAACCTCTCCATCCTCCACGGCTGCAGTATTAACCACTTCCAGTAATTTTTCCATTCCCTAAGTTAAACATATGCTCCTTCCTTACCTTCCAGAATACTGAGCTCCACCTGTTAGGTGATCTCTGGATCTGGAAATCATCCTCATACTCCCAGATTGAGGCGGTACAGTCCTCATAAAACTGATGCAGGTAGGACCGGACTCCATAGCGCTGGTACCCGCCCTCAACTGCAGCCTGTGCCTGCCTGGACCCACAGACGTTGCTGCAAGAACTCATCCTTCCCAGCTGGAATGACAACATCCACATGGATCAGCACCACGGGCTTTGGCCTCAGGATCAAAAGACATATGAAAGGTAAGAACCAGACTGAGTAATGTATACCTAGTTGAACAATGCTCTTTTCATTACAGAAAAGGTACTTTTAAAGACTTGTCTTTCTTGACGGGGCGCGGTGGCTCACGCCTGTAATCCCAGCACTTTGGAAGGCCAAGGAGGGCAGATTACGAGGTGAGGAGATGGAGACCACCCTGGCTAACATGGTGAAACCCCGTCTGTACTAAAAAAAAAAAAAAATTAGCCGGGCGTGGCGGCGGGTGCCTGTAGTCCCAGCTACTCGGGAGGCTGAGGCAGGAGAATGGCGGGAACCCGAGAGGCGGAGCTTGCAGTGAGCCGAGATCGCGCCACTGCACTCCAGCCTGGGCGACACAGCGAGACTCTGTCTCAAACAAAACTAAACAAAACAAAACAAAAAACAAAAACAAACAAAAAAATTAAAAACAAACAACAACAAAAAAAACCCTGTCCTTTTTTTTTTTTTTTTCTTCTTAATTATACCTTAAGTTCTAGGGTATATGTGCACAACGTGCAGGTTTGTTATATACGTATACATGTGCCATGTTGGTGTGCTGCACCCATTAAGTCGTCATTTACATTAGGTATATCTCCTAATGCTATCCCTACCCGCTCCCCCCACCACACAACAGGCCCTGGTGTGTGATGTTCCCCTTCCTGTGACAAAGTGTTCTCATTGTTCAATTCCCACCGATGAGTGAGAAAAATCTGTCTTTCCTATAAGCTGCTCTTCTTTTTTGTTTAATGCAAGATTACCCTAAATACTCAATGACTAGAACTGCATCTCCATAAATGAAATGAGACACAACACAGCTCACATAAATTAGGTACACCTTTAAGCATGAAGCACGCAAGAAATGGCAACAAAGAAGCTGAGATTTTTATTGCCTTGACAAGAAATCTTTAATCTCTTAGAATCCAGTTGTCTTTGCACTTACATGTTAAAGAATTGGGCAGGCATTCTCATTTGCTGAAGATGGAGTTTGCCTTAAACTATCCTCTCAGATTTTTAACCCTGTTTCCTTGTGGAATGTACACGGCGTTACTCTTACTAGTTCGAAATTTTGCCTTCGGATCTCATGTATCTTCCTCCGACATTTTAACTAATTGTCAAGTTGTATGAAGTTTTATTAAAAAGCTGCTGAGCAACTATGCCTCATGCTTTATTAATCACAAATGGCTTGGCCAATAATTTACACCTCATTAACTCTAACACTGTATGTTTTAGCCATTATTTGTAGATACATCTGCCCATGTGGGTGGCTAGACTGTAATGTGGAGAGTGGACACAGCCTTTTATTATTTTCCATGAAGTGTCTAGTATAAGTAAGAACTCAGAGAACTGTTAAATAAAACTATGTCCTGGGCAGGCTGCTTGGGGCTCTGCCTTTTTAAGATGGAAATTTCCACTTTATTTGATGTAAATGATACCCTTAGAGAGAGGCATTTAGATGGATTTTGTTACTAATCATGGTTAAAAATAAAAAAAGAAAGAATTACTGAGGGACAGTAATTTTGGTGAATAAGGGAATTGCCAGTTATCACCTCTACTTTCTGATCTCCGTATAAGCAAATAAATGTGAAATATGTGTTTGGATTTTTAAATTATCCTATAGATAAATGAGAACACATAGACATAGGGAGGGGAACATCGCACACCTGTCAGAGGGTGGGGAGCAAGGAGAGTGAGAGCATTAGGACAAATACCTAATGCATGTGGGGCTTAAAACCTAGGTGATGGGTTGATGGGTGCAGCAAACCACCATGGCACATGTATACCTATGTAACAAACCTCCACATTCTGCACATGTATCCCAGAACTTAAAGTATAATATAAAAAAGTGGAAATAATAAAATACATATAAAACTCTTAAAGAACTCTTTAGTCCACAATATAACTGCCACACTATTGTTTGACTGTAAATGAAGGTAGTTATTTTTGTGTTTTAAAATAAATCAGACTTCTTCCAAAAAAATTATCCTGTAGATAGTTTTAGTTGTGTGGACATAGTCTGTATCTGAAAAAGTGAGGAACAACATGGAAGGTTATTTTTCTATTAAGCCAGGTTTTCTCAGAGCTTGTGCTGTAATCCAGGCCAACAGAGGCATATTAAATGTTTCCAGTTACTTATGAAGCAACCAGCTTGTAATGTTTATCTACGAAAGAAAAATATCGATCTACAATCCCATCAAATGCCTATATGTGGCCACTTAGTTTGATTGGATAGAATTATGGGGCTAAAATCAAAGTTGGAACCAGGGATAGTCAGCAATTCCTTGTCCAGTGGGCACAAAGTAAACCCATTAGAACATCTTTAAATATGTGCTCTTAGCTACAAATGAGTTTTGGTTAAAAATGTAGTCAAATCGAGGAAAACATGGCCCTGGCCTTAGAAAAATGGTGCTATTAATGATGACCAATAACCTCATCTTTTTAGCTGTTGATCAATGGAAACCAACTAACTGTTAGATCCTGTGCTTTTTTTCTGTTTCAGGTATAGCTACTATCTAAAGAAATCACCCAGGGAAAGAGTGCAGGGAGGCAAGAGTCTACACACCCACACCTACACACACCCATACACACACAAACACATTTGCTTTAAAACATTTAGAAAGATATGATTTCATGAGAAGTCAAGATTTTTAGAAGGTTCTTTGCCTGAATCGAGCAGCAAAATCTGGCAGATCAAAAGAATATTAACCTAGTTTTAATATTTTAAGCCCTAGGATGATCTCTTCAGTACCTTCTGTTTAATGCTTATACAATGAAGATGATTAACAAGAACCTATTACCATCGGTATATAAGTGGTATAATTTTAAAGGCATTTTCCTTTAAGGCATTCTAATGCAAATTTCAGTCCAGGGGAGATGGGATTGGTATTACTAACTCTGCTTTGTCAACTAGGAAACTGAGGCATAGAAAAATCATCTACTAAAGGTTACACCATGAGTCAGGGAACAGATGAAAGATGACAATTAATACAAGAAGCAGGAGTATGGACTGAATCATATACTTGCATAGTCAGAACCACCTCCTCTAAATATATATTTTCAGATTTTCTATAAAGCATCAGAGACTTTAACATGAAAAAGGGACAAAAATAGATATGATAGGAATAAAAAAATCCCTCATAGCAACAGTAAGAGGTATGTTTCCTTAGATGCTGAAGTTGTTCTTTCTCAGGATTGAGCTTTGATGCAGAGAAGGACTGTATGATATATTATAGCCATTCCCTGCACAGTTTGCTTCCGGCACACTAGGTTAAATGTTTCTGCTTTGTAAGATGAGACCCAGTTGTCCAACTTTGTAAAAAACAATATGGGTAAAATCATAAAAGAGATAGAAAGTGTCATAAAACAAATGTTTTTGAGCCTGAATGATGGAACGCTCTAGTTGAAGTCATGGATTTTTAGCTATGTTAGCTACATTCCAGAAAAAGAATTCCAAAGCGCCTTTCTCCCCCAGGGGCACAAAACATGAACAAGAACATGGCCTGTTTTGTGCTACATACACAGAGCAGAGAATGGACTCTATTGCCAGTTTTTGATTTGCAACTTACTGGTCAGGAGATTTCAGACAAGCTCATTAGCCTCTCTGGGCTATGGTTTCATCATCCTTAAAGTAAGAGGGTTGGATCAGATTAATCTCTAATTTCTTCCAGATGTAGTTTTTCAGGATTTTTTGTCTGTCTCAACAGAATGATTCTATCATTTTCTATTGAACAAACAACTAGGTTTACTGATTTGCCACCTCCTTCCATATCCTCACTGACAGCTCAAATTCTTACTTTATACTAGTATGTATGCAGCTTCCATTTAAAAAGGGCATGTAACTAGTTAGGTTAGTTACTTGCTACTAGGTAGACTAAATGTTTGTATGTTGTTTGTTTAGCAAGTTAATCCTTTATCGTATATGTTGCCTAAAATAGGTCTGAGAGGTATCACACATCTTCCCAAACATGCAACTACCTGGAATTCACTCCTAGAGGAGAATGACTTGGAAGAACATGAATTTTAAAATATAACATGTTAGAGTGATGGTTTTAGACCTACAAAATCTCAACAGAGAGTTATACATCTCCTAGGGAAATCAATAACTTTTTGTCCCAAATCTGAGAATGTTACAGTTATTTGGAATCTCATTTGATTGATGGACACTTCTGGTATTATAAAAAAGATATGTGAGGTCACTTCATAAAGTCACTTTAAAGACTAGGCAGTTATTAAATTACATACAACAAACTAGAATTGAGACAGAAACAGAAGCTATGTGCGAAGACTTTTTACTTTGGCTCAGTATTTACTTAAAGATCAAGGTTTCATAAGAATTCTGATGTCTATATTTCAGTAGCTATAGTAGCAACAACAAAAAGGTTTAATCTATGACTGTTGTTAATGAAAATATTTTAGAGAGCCTTTTTTTATTCACAGAAAGCTTTAATATCACAGGAGGTACATGGATAGAGGGGATGAGTAAACACACTCTTTAGTGTTGTATTTAAATCAATCCACATTAGTCTTCATTCTGTAAACACGCTGATAGAGCCTGTTGCATCCTCCCTGCCAGCATGGCCATGGTGATGGGGCACAAGCAACTTTTATGTGTGATTGTTTTGTTATCTGTGAAGAGAGAGTTGTTTTTATTCTCTCTGAAGGATACTCTACTTGCTGATAAATGAGGATCCATCCATGGATTTCTTGTTTTTATAATCTGTCCATAGCAACTGTCTCAATTGCATGCACTGCTATACATTAAATGAATATTCAATTCTTACCAACTCAGCACACCTATTGTAACCCAGAGACCAGTGGAGGGAAAAAATTATGCTGCCACTCCCTAGCAAATTCTTCTGAGAGGCTTTCTGTAACCAATATATCTAAATATCAGGCTTCCATCACTCTCTATCCCCTTGTCTAGGTTTGTTTCTCTTCCTAGCACTTGTTACTATCTGATATTCTATGTGTGGTTTATTTACTTATGGTCTGATAGACCATATACATGATAAAATGTAAGCGACATGTGGGCAGGGACTTTTTCTGTACTGTTGACTGCTTTAATCTCCAGTACTTTGAAACTTCCTGCAGAGTTCTACGTGGGTTGGTATGGATGAAGGCCTGAGTAGTCCTCCATTTTTCATCCTCCCCTTCCTTCAGTGTTTTTAAAGCACTACGTGCCTGGCACCTGTGAGATAGATAATAGTTACGAAGATGAGTGGGGCCAGGTCTGCCCTCAATGAACTCTTGGGTCACAAGGAGACACACTCCTGAAGCAATAAACATAACAAAATGGGCATCATCAAGAGGTATTTACAACAGAAGGGAGTACAAATGCTGAGAATCCCTTGAATAATTCCTGTATTAGGGAAACAAAGTCATGCATGTGCTGTTATGATATCACTATGTGTGCCAATAGACTGTAGTATCAATGTGCTGGAAATTTAAATTTCAGTCTAATATTTGAAGTTAATTTTTATTTTCCTCTATAAATGTTCATAGCCTTGAAGTAGAAATAAATCTTTATGCCTCATGAAACTCTAAGAACATTACAGATGTTATATTCTTTGTCTTCATGGTCTCCTTGAGAGAAGAGAGGCAGCAAATTGAGGCACAAAAAGAATGAGTGTTTTCCTATGACACTATGTGTGAGTCAGTTGTGAGGCCAGGCATAGGCCCTGTTCTATTTATTTTCTTTGAAATATCATTCAATTTTTCATGCTGCTTTTCTCTCCCATAAAATGATTCTGAGACAATGAGACTGAGGTTCCCATTATAGCCACTTTTCCACAGGGCTAGTGCTGCAAAAGACAAAGTACAGGCACGTAGACAATTTAGACCACTTATTCAACACCAAGCCAAAAGGTCAGTTCCTTAAAAGATTTAGTCAGACTCATAGGGGATACAGGAAGGCATGAAAGCCTGCTAACAGCTTTTTCACCTTTAAATCAGGCATTCTGAAATTATATAAGCGTGGTCTTAAAACCTGAACTGTGTTCCTACCAATGGATTATTTCAGAGATATTTTATTTTTCTGAAACAGTGGTAGAGATTGCGGCCTTATACTGAGTTATAAAAATACCTTCAAAGTCAGTGGACACGTAACCACTTTTATAATTTTTAAAAAGGAGTAACAATGTAAGATTATCTTACTTATCATCATTTACTTTAATTCTTCAAGATTTATTTTTTAGAAAGGTACATAAAATCCAAAGCCAAAATGAGAAAAAAAGAACCCATATTCTCTTTTAATGTTTTCTTTATCTACATGCAGACACAGGGTGCTTATGAATCTACATGTGATAGGGTTTGAGTCCTACCTTTGAAGTCCTCTTTTTCTTCTTCTTCTTGTTTACTCCTTGATCTTTCTTTTTAATGGCACATTCTTCAATCCTATTTAAGAAAAAAGTCTCTGCAGAATGTAATCCAGATCAAAATTTAAATTTCATAAGCCATTCGTATAACTTATAAAGAATCATTTTAATGTTGACAAAAGCATTGACAAAGAACTTCATGTTTAAGAATTGAGATAACTTTCTAAAAAATAAAAGTCTAAACTATATTTTAGAACTTTTCAATGGGTTCTCATAATAATTTATAAAGTGAATGAGATGACATAAAAGGGCTTTGTAAATTATAACACACTGTACACGTGCTATTCTCATTTTGATATAACTATATTCCATGTTTTTAATAATACTAACTAGACTGATCCATTTCTGTTTTACAAATTCTAAATTTAAAAAAGTGACTTGCTTCCTAGATACTTCAGAATTGATCTTTTCTGGTGCTTGGTCTTATAATGTAAAATATATGAGTCCTATAATCACTATATTTTCTGATATGTTTACATGCATTTTACACTTCGTAAGCCTCTTTGGATGATTTACTTATTAGGTTGAGTTGTACTCCTATATCCGTTTTCTTCCTATCATGATCATTTTGCTTTCCAGCTGCCTAAGAAAAGCAGGTGCCCATGTAAAATTTGATTAAAAAGCCATTGCCAACTCTAAGGCTATTGGTTTCCTACATTACTCTAGTTATGTGAAATAAGATAATATCTGGGGCCATATTTTTAAGGGATCATTAAGAATTCTTTCTGATGAACAGGTCCCCATTTGTTTGCAGGAGAACCTGAAGACTTGAGGTGAGTAAGCCTAGCTGAGGCCTGATAAACTGTTTTCAGCATTTCTAGGGTCAGCCTATATGGACCAAAGCCAAATCTTGAAGACCCATTTACTTTCCCCCAAATTTTGTGAGTGGTGTGTGAGCAGATTTGGGGATAAAAGTAAATTATATTAGCCTCCTGGATCTGGATAAGCAAAGGAAAACAAGCCAATCATAATTCACTACATTCTCCCCTTTCTCCCTCCCCCAACAGCTGCCCTCCACCCCCATCTGTATCTCTTTCTTTCCTGTCTCTCTCTGCCTCTCTGAATTACATTTCTCTTCTTTTTATCTGTCACCTTCTCCATTTTCTCTGAAGATTCCACACATGCCCTTCACCAAAGGCTGGCCTGATGTGGAGCCCCCAGGAGCTCTCCAAGGTCCTGAAAACATTTCTGTTACAGCGCCAGAAACCAATCAAGCAAACAGCTGTTAAATTCCAGTTCTGTTTTCTTTTTGGCCTCCAGACTCTGTCTGACCCCCCCACCCTAATGTTCCTTTCTAACAACACAAAGAAGTAGGTCCTGAGATCACACCAAAACATTGAAACATCTTCAGACGTGGCACAGGAGTGGGGAGGGCCAGTGGGGGCTCAATTCAGCCTGAAAAATAAATCAAACCAACTTTGCAAACTCTAAATACATATATTTGACTCTTTCCTAATACACAACTTTTCTTATCTTATGGAAAGGAAACTCTCAAGTTTTTAGCTGTACGCCCCTCCTGCCCCCCACCCCCCCAAATTCTTACATAACACAAAGCACAAACCACCAAAGCATGGAGCTGGCTCTTCCTCATTTGTATGTCTTCACCGATTTTAATACGCGTGTTTTTTTGTGGAGATTGGTGCACATATAATAAACGTGAATGAAGGAGGGAGGGAGCGAGAGAGAGAACATTTATGCATGAAGAAGGAAGAAGGAAAGAAAGAAAGGGAGGAGAGGGAGAACTGGAGAAAGACATTTGGAGCATAGAAAGCCGCCATCCCTGGACTCCGCGTGGCTTTACCTGCCCCCTCCGATCCCCTGACCCGTGGAGCAAGTGCAGCCAGCCTAGCCGCAGATCTCTCGCTGGGGTCCCATCACCGCCGCCGCCGCCGCCGCTCCGCCTGGTAGAGCTCAGCCCGCGCCTGATTGACAGCTGGGAGTCCCGCGTGCCCGCGCACCCGAGGCCCGCGCAGCCGCCGCCGCCGCCTCCAAAGGGGCCGGGTTCCAGCTTTCTGAGAGCGGCGAGTGGGCGGGGCCGAGCGGTCTGGCGCGCCAGGCCCGTTCCTGCCTGCACAGCGAGGCTGGTGCTTCTGTTAGGGCAGCTGGCAGAGCCTCTGGAAGTCTGGTCACTGGGCCCTTCCGAGGCTCCCCAGGACGGGCACCTTCTCTGCCTTTGTGATTCTTAAAAGCTTTCTTCTGCCCAGACCATATTTTGGTCGTAGAAGACTGGTTCAATATACAGTTACGCGTCGCGTTATGATGGGTATGGGATGCTCTGAGAAATACGTGGTTAGGCGATTTCGTCCTGCTAACATCATAGAGTGTACCTTCCCAAACCAAGGTGGTTCAGCCTACTACACACCTAGCTATATGGTAGAGCCTATTGCTTCTAGGCTACAGACCTGTACAGCATGTTACCCTGCTGAATACTGTTGGCAATTGGAAAACAATAGTAAGAATTTGTGTGTCTAAACATAGAAAAGGTACAGTAAAAATACCGTATTATAATTTTATGGAACCACCGTCATACACAGAATCTGTCGTTGACCCCAACATCAGTGAGCAGTGCATGACTGTACATATTTTTAAAATGAGTAGAGAGGCAGATGGTGGTGATGTGTGTTTCTTCCACTGCCACCCTATTACAGATGTTTTCTGTCCCTGATGAGACACAAGGTGAGGAGCTTCTCTCTGCTGGCAGAGCACTGCCCAAATGAAGAACCTTCTCACCTCTTTCAGTATTGTGTAGTTTCAATCCTCACTCTTTCCCTTACTGCACCGTTAGGAAGTCCAAATGGGTTTGATGAAAGAAAAATGAAGAAAATAAGTTAAATTATGACATTGAAAAAAAGCACAAATGCATAAAGGCAAGAACACATCAGAAAATTACCTGCGAATGCCTTAGGAAATGTGCACAGGTATGGGCAAGTTAGTATATAAATACAATAACCTCTGCTTCAGGAGACTTTCTGCAGACCTCTCGTAAGTGGCATTTAATGAGAATAATTACTAAAATAGTTAACATTTGCATGGCTATACTACACATAATAATAATAACTAATATTTACATAATGCTGACTATATGCCAGGTGTTGTGTTGAGTACATTATATATATATAAATGATGTACATATTATATCATTTAATCCTCACAGCAACCTTATGTGGTGGGCATTCTCTGATCCAGATTTTACAGATGAAGAGGCTGAGGTACAGAAAAGTGACACACACCCATGGTGATACAGACTCACAATTACTTGTCGCAGATCATACAGCTACTAAATCTGCAATCTGCAAGATGATCTCCTGGAGAGGTAAGGATATAAGTGATATTTTGCCCATTATTTCCTCACTGTCACATAGGTTTTAGGAAAAAGCCTAAAAAACACTAAGAAACACCTCTGTCTTGCTAAACAGCGGGCAGACCAAAGCACATTGTTGAGCAAATGCTTAGGGGGCCACCAAGGACGGGGATGGCTTTGTCTTGTTTCTTCCTCGCATCCACAACTGTAACCCAGCACTCTTCAACACAGCTTAAATCTATGGGTACCACTTATTTCTTTCTCCCTTTCTGGTCTGCATAAAAGCACACATTTCATGAATTTTAACATGTTGCTTGTTGGCTTGCAATGTG
Organism: Mandrillus leucophaeus; assembly: GCF_000951045.1. NCBI lineage: Eukaryota > Metazoa > Chordata > Mammalia > Primates > Cercopithecidae > Mandrillus > Mandrillus leucophaeus. The sequence goes on along the minus strand of NW_012106030.1, from coordinate 6,227,371 downwards.
TGGATCCATTGAACACTTCAATGTGACCATGTATGTTTTTGCATCCTTGAAAGTCTGTAAGAATCAGCACATATATAAAACTCTGGGGGCTCTGAGCTGCTCTTCTATCAGAGATTAGGCTCCGGGAAGGGAAATGTCTGCTTCATTGGTGTCTGCTAAGTGTCCTGGTCTCTATTGGTAATGCATCTGTTCATTCAGAGGGGTAGTCTAATTAAGACTTAGAGTTGGAGTTGCCTCACCACTCTGCCACACTTTCCTCATCTATTAAGTGTTTATAATAATACTTACTTCATAGGGTAGTTAAAAGAATTAAATGAAATTATATTGATAAGGCATTTATCACAATATCTGGTACATAGGAAGTACTCAATAAATTCTAGCTATTATTATATTATTATTGCTATTTTAATTTTACTGTGGTTTAGCTAAACCTTTTAAAAGTTGCTGAGTATTTTCAGCTTGGAGTCTCAAGAATTCTAAGTTTCCCAGGCACTTATTATTTGCTTTATCTCTTCTTTTGTCAGATTTGGTTCCAACTTGTGCCATCTCTGGCCCCTCTGCTGAAGTTTCCAATAATATGGAAATGCCTGTTGAGGAAACAGGGAGCAGCACAGGTCTTCTAAATTCCACTAGTACATCTGCTTTTGGCTCACTCTCAACCAGGTAACTGGTGAGATAAAATAAAACATGGTTCACGTACCTCAAGATACCCTTCATATGTGAATTATCACCATTATTTTGCTTTTTGCAAATCATAGTTTCTATTTATTTGTTTTGCAAACATCAAGGAACAAAGATGATTACTTTGAAGTAACTGTTTTGACTTAGAACACACCATACGATTTCCCTGGGTTATATTATATGGCAACACTTAGCAGCGAAGAGCTTATTAATTTATTATTCAACACACATTTGTTGAATGTCTGCCATTTAGAGCACAAAGGGCGAGGGACAAACAGAAGCATATGAAAGTCACAGAGAAGAGGGGTCAGAAGAGGCTGTGGTTTCCTCCTGGGTTATTTTCCAGAAGGGATGCTGTGATTAGTCTTCCTTCCTTTCCTTTCCTTTCTTTTCCTTCCTTCCTTCCTTCCTTCCTTCCTTCTTTCAAGACAGACTTTCGCTCCTTGCTTCCTTCCTTCTTTTCTTTTCTTTTCTTTTCTTTTCTTTAAGACAGACTTTCGCTCTTGTGCTTTTGTTGCCCAGGCTGGAGTACAATTGCACCATCTCAGCTCACTGCAACCTCCTCCTCCCACGTTCAAACGATTATCCTGCCTCAGCCTCCCGAATAGCTGGGATTACAGGCATGTGCCACCACGCCTGCCTAATTTTGTATTTTCAGTAGAGATGAGGTTTCTCCATGTTGTTGAGGCTGGTCTCAAACTCCCGACCTCAGGTGATCTACCTGCCTTGGTCTCCCAAAGTGCTGGGATTACAGACGTGAACCACCGCGCCTGGCTGTCAGGCTGCTTTTCTAACTTCGTATCTCATGACTCTCTAAGTCTATTTCTCATCACACTGAACATGTCTGGTGTTCTTCGCGCACACTTTGCAGCTTTTTTCCCCCCTTCTATTTACTTCAGTGGTTCTTTTTGTTTCTTCCTGCATATCTGTGTCCTCATATGCTACCTGTTCTTCAAGTCCTGGCACAACTGTCACCTTTTCGATAAAGCCTTTGATGTGCTTCAGTACAACTCATTGTTCTTTGTTTTGAACTCCTAAGCATCTAGTTTTACCTGTGTTAGGATACTAACAGGTTTTCTTTTTCTTTTATTTTATATTGGAATTATTTTTGTATCTATTTACTCTCTGCTATTAGGCTTATAAGCATCACAAAGAAAAGATTTGCCCATAATTTACCTAGTATTCCACGCGATGACTAGCATACTGCTTTGTAAAATTAAGTACTTATTTTTGGTAAATGAATAAATTAGCAAATGAATAATATGGATCTAGGGGTAGTCCTTGATAGGTGGGTAAGATTTGGATAGAAGGAGGAGGGAAAAGCATATTATGACAGCTTTAGGGAATGAAAAGTACCAGATTCAGCTTGCAAGCTCAGTTCCCAGGTTCGTTCCTGGAATCCATGGTGTGTGAGAGGAAGACGGGACAGTGGTCAAGAAGGAACTCCATTCAGTTCCTTCATTCAGCTGATGAAAGGCAGAGCCTTCAGCCATATCGTAGTGACCTTTATTGCTCCTCTGATGACTGCAGCCTGGTCAGCCTCTGCCCGTCTGGCCATGTAGCCTGTCCAAGCCAAGGCCGCAGTGTTCCACACCAGGCAAAAGCTTGTAATTAGTATGCTGTTTGTGTTCCCGGACGGAACAGATGTCTGTCTGCTTTTTTCTGCTTAATTATGATGACAGGTTCTCAGTGATCAAGATCCAATTTCAAATTTTTTGAAATACCGTGGCTGAGAAATTCTGTCTGGCCGGTTCTGAGGCCCAGACTTCCCCTTTGCAAGGAATATTTGTTCTGCAGATTAGTATGTACAGAGAGTGCAGCAGGCTGGAGTGGTGGCAGCTCAGACTTGTCAAGGTGGAGTAGCTGATTGGAGGGAGTACTGGGCATGGTCTCCATGCAAATGTACATGCTCTTCTGTATTCCCTTCTTCACTACTATCAATGGGACCTTTTGCTGATCTTGTAAATATACTGCTACAAGAGAATATTTGGCATGTGAAATAGTTCCTCTTTACAAATTTCTCTTTGGAAGGTAAAATGTTTTGGTTGTACTTGTTATTAGTGAATTAGTCAATAAGATTCTTTCTTGCGACAGAATAATTCTAAGGATGGCAGAGGAAACAGGATTGGGCTAGAGAGGAAAAATAGGTCCAGAGTCTGAAAAGCTGCCTAGGACCTCAGAATGGCCCATTTCCATAATGTTTTTGAGAAGCAAGTTGTGGGGAGGATCCTGAAGAGGTAGATAAACTTCATCTATGCTTATTTCTGTTTGTAATCCCCAAATAACGAATTTGTGAAACATAGAAATTATTCTGGGTGCTGCATGGCATGGCTTGTGACTACACAGATTACACCTCTTTTCTCTTACCTCATCTTACCTCCCTACATTACCCCGTCCCCGACTTTCATCTAATTCTGTTGCTTTTTGCCTTCCAGATACATCTGACTTCAGAGACAAGCAATTAGCCCAGTTGTACAGGGCTCTGTGCTGAGAAGCTGGCCCACACTTGGGGCTTAATGCTTTGTGGTTGCTGTCTTGAAATTCTTAATAATTTTCTCCTTGAATTTGCATTTTGTAAATGAAGTCTGATGGTGAAATAGATCCATGTGCTGGGGATTGGACCCTCAGTTTACATGTGGTCCACCTCCTGCTGCCTTTGTAATGGGAGCACAACATTAAATGGCAAACGAAACAAAACAAAAATAAAAACACTTTGTTGGGTTGGAAGAGAGATTACAGAGGAAAGGACAATGACTTTTTGCTTTTTTTTGGGCAAGTGGCTCTGCACATTTCTTTTGCACCAGGCTCTGTAAATTATGCGGCCAACACTTAATGTATCAAATGAATATCTGCTTCCAAGCATTTATGTGACTACATTTTCCCACTTAGAATCCCCTCCCATAATTCTGTGTATTCAACTCCTGCTTACTCTTTAATGCTGAGTTCTAGTTCCATTTATCTTAAGAAGTTTGGTCACTGATAACTTATTACGATGAACTCTTTTTAAGAGAGTTCACTTTATCATATGATAAATTAGTATCACTATATTGGGAAGAGTAATGAGACACTTGTTTTCTGTCAGAAACTTGCAATTAACTATTGTATGCAGCAGGGGTGAAGGTGGGGATGGGGGTTGATATTCAAAATACTGGATGCCTTGTTCAACAGGAGCATGGAACAATCAAAATTGATGTTGGCTGCAGAACTGATGCAGGGTCTTAGAAGTCCCCTGTTGTGCTGGTTATCACTTTCATAGTTGCTAGATGAGGACCTAGGGGGTTCCAAGGGAAGGCCTGGCACAGCTGGGACAGCAGGGCGACATTTGAGATCAGCAGCTACTTACCAACTGACATGGATGTGTAGTCTGGCATCCTGGAAGGTCATACTGTAGCATCCCGGTTAAACATCAGCCCTATTGGTTTGACTCACTGACAAGATTCTCAGTGGCGTCTCCAGTTCTTAGTTCCTTCAACTGTCAAATGAGTAGGTTATAATAAGAAATCAAACCCTCAACTATTGATTACCTGTGATGGTCAAGACTCTGTGCTAGGTAATGTTGAGATTCACTGATACATAGATTCTGTCCACCAGAGGTTTCTAATCAAATCTAGCCTTGGAAATAAGATATACATAAATGATTGATATGAGGTAGAAAGTATCCTAGGAAAGAAGCAGATGAGCTGCTGATGGGGTTGAAAGAACTGAGAAATTACTCTGTTTTGGTGGAAATGACATTGATCTGGGAAAGCCTTGAGAAAAGTGTGGCCAATAATCTGGATTTTGAAATATAAGTGATATTTTAAAACTCATGACTATAGAAAGGAAAGTCAGAAAGGACCAAAGGAATGCCCACTGTGGACCCCCGTAGCTCTAGAATCCTGTGCATCTTTACTTCCGGGCTTTATTTTTTCCTTTCTGTGTATGTCCTATGTACGTCAATCAGGTTTGAAGTTTCTCAAGTGTCTCTAGTTTTTGTTCCTGGCACATGCTCAGTAAATGCTTGATGATTACAATGACAACTGCCTTCTAAAGCTTTATGATCTTCATGAAAATGGAGACATGGTGTGTCAAGATTATCATCTCGGATCATGGCTAATGTCTGGAGGGTGAATCTTTTATAATCAGAATCATCTGAGAATGGGCTGGAGAGTGTATTTGTGTGTGTGTATGTGTGTGTGTGATCTTACTGAACACTAAGATTGTAGGTTTTAAACACAAGCCTTGACTTCAGGTGTGCTTTGTGATCCCAACAGAGAAGTCATCATAACAGGGCTTAAGTATCAAGAATAATATTATTGTTTAAGATAAAAAATATACACATCTGTTGATTAGGCATAGAAGTATGTGGATATTATTCAATAAAAGCAGGGCCAGAATATCTCTCAAATGGAGTCAAGAATTTTTGGTTGTTTCTCAAAAACCCATTCATTTGCCTTCTGGGCTAGGTTGTAGCTAGGCCTCTTGCACTGAAGTCTCAGTGATGGAGGAATAAGTAAAAAGTAGAAGACTGTCACTGTGACGAAGCAAGGACTTTGTCTTATGATGATAAGGGCTTGAATGCTGAGCTGGCCTCTCTACCCTTGCCAAGCTCACCATGGTATACATGGCAGCATGCCTGCAGTTTTGAGCTCCTCTGCCCTGATGAATTCCTTGCTTCACACTGACTGCTGAGGCCATCAGACTTTGGGTAGGCTTCTGGAGCAATAAGGGTGAAAGTCAACATATACATTACCACTATGAGTGTTTGATCTCATGCAAATCTGCTGCATGGCCCATTTACTGATTCAAGGTTAAATGAAGTCGCAGCAGCTGAACTGATTCTGGCTCCTTTGCTCATTCTTGAACCTGGATTAGCCTTTGAGCACTGGCCTAACTCACTTCCACCATTTCTGAAGTCCCAGCTCTGGGATTGTATCTGGGGTGAGCAGCAGAAATATAGACAGAACCAAAGATTTAGAATGTGTTAGATTATCTCCAGTTCTGCTCTTAGAAGAGGTGCTCTTGTGATTTTATTCAACACCATGGCTTGATAGAATGGTGGGGAAATGTCGATTCCCTCTATTCTAATCTTTTGTTCATCAGGTAATTTTTTGATTTATCATGAAGGATAACCTGGGCAAGGCACATAGTTCTCAGGCTCACTCTTACAGACTTATGTAGCTCCTAAAACTATTGCAGACTTAGGTGTTCAATTTTGAACTCTAAGAAAGGTTGGTAGGGACTGAACTTAGTTATAGAGAATTTGTTCATGTCAAAAGTTTGTGGTGAGCCATCAAATAATGTCTGATTGGCATCATACCCATTGGATGGGATTTTGTGTGGCGGGACACAAAATTGACTGACACGTTAGAATAATGTGATTTCAGGAGCTCTAGGGAAGCCTATTGCTCAAGAAAACCTTTCCCCAGCTTCTGTTTAATTTTTGAAATACTCCAGAGTATCCTCCCTCAAGTGGGTAGCTTTTAGCCCTGTTGAATTCTTCATGAGGGGGATGATAGTTCTTTTTGTTTGTTTGTTTTGAGACGGAGTCTCGCTCTGTCACCCAGGCTGGAGTGCAGTGGTGTGATCTCGGCTCATGGCAAGCTCCACCTCCCAGGTTCACACCATTCTCCTGCCTCAGCCTCCCGAGTAGCTGGGACTACAGGTGCCCGCCACCACGCCTGGCTGTTTTTTTTTTTAATGTATTTTTAGTAGAGATGGCATTTCGCCGTGTTGGCCAGGCTGGTCTTGAACTCCTGACCTCAAGTGATCCACCCGCCTCAGTCCCCCAAAGTGCTGGGATTACAGGCATGAAGCTCTGTGCCCAGCCCAATAATTCTTTATATTTGTTGGTCAATAAAGTGCCTAAGAGCATTGAGAAAAATTGAGGAGAATGACACCAGAGGCGACAGGACCAGAGAAGAACTTCTGGGTTAAAGATAGCCCAACTTCTCACTCTCTCTTTATTTATTTGTGGCAAATATAAATACCACCAGTGCAAATACTAGCACAATTATTCTACGTTACAAGATTAATGGGTAACTCTAAAAGTTTGATCATGTCCCTACATCTTGGGGGGCAAGTGACTAAGTATTTCTTTAATTTTGAGTTCTACCTTGTAGTAAAACCTGATAGTTTAATGAATGAATTCTTTGAGTTCTTGGAGGAGAAATATTTTTACAACTTAAAACAACCTAATGTGCTTTTCTCAGCTTGTCTTTTTCTCAGCTTCTTTTGGCTTCAATTTTGTCAACTGCATATAGAAGCCCTTTAAAAGTCCAGCTAACTAAATGGTAGACCTTGTATAAAGTAACTTCTCTAATTTCTAGAGGAATCAATGCCAAAGGTTTCCCCTATTCCTTTTTTTTTTTTTTTTTTTTTTTGAGTCAGAATCTCACTCTGTAACCCAGGCTGGAGTGCAGTGGCACGATCTTAGCTCACTGCCAACTCTGCCTCCCGGGTTCACGCCATTCTCCTGCCTCAGCCTCCCGAGTAGCTGGGACTGACTATAGGCGCCCACTACCATGCCTGGCTAATTTTTTGTATTTTTAGTAGAGATGGGATTTCACTGTGTTAGCCAGGAGGGTCTCAATCTCCTGACTTCGTGATCACCTGCCTCGGCCTCCCAAAGTGCTGGGATTACAGGCGTGAGCTGCTGCGCCTGGCCAAGGCTTCCCCTATTCTAAACTGCTGCCGTGGAGACAAATCTTATGCATAAGCTGGGTGACTTTCTTTCTTTCTTTTAAGCCAAGCATCCAAATGCTTGTTCCCAAAAATATTTAGACAATGAAAATATAAAACCAATTTCATAGTTAATAGCAATTCAAGTAGATTCTGGGGGAATAGTCAAGAGTTGGAGAATGTTAAAGTTTAATGGGGACATATTTTAAAGACGAGGTAATCACGGGTGCCTAGGGAGACCTTTGCAAGATTCCATCACCAGTTACAGACAAAACTTAACTAAGACCCACATCTCCTGATTCATAGTCTAATTCTATTTTCACTGCTTTCTGGTGTGGCGTCTGATTCATTTGTGCCACACTGAAAGAAAAGGGGGTGTCATTAGTCATCTTTTGCCCAAGGTCCACTCAAGCTTGACGTAATAAAAACAGTACATGAGAGGAATGTGTCTGAATGACTGTTATGATGCCCATATGACCACCAAGACTATAGTGGAGAAGTGGAACTTTGAATGAATGTTTCTTCTACCAGAAGAAATTTGACGAGCAGTTTGATTGACACAAGTTAGGAGCAGTGCTGTTAATTTGGCTCATCAGGTATAATGAATGTGGCTAGATAATGCTAGCTAGGGCTGGGTGCGGTGGCTCATGCCTGTAA
>NW_012106030.1:6110473-6219088 GCF_000951045.1 Mandrillus leucophaeus | reverse complement strand
AAAAAAAAAAAAAAAAAAAAAAAAAAAAGATAATGCTAACTAGACAGGGTCCTCTGATTTCATATATCTAAGACACTGCATTCTGGAAATAAGAGAAAAGAGTATCATGATTTTTTATGCTTTGAAATTTATCAATCTAATTCACCAAAAGTTCATCAAGTATCCATATGCCCAACACTGTAGAGTTAGTTCAGCTGCTATAACTACTATCACACCTTTTGCCAAATGGCTCAGAACATGGGCATAAGGGCCACATCTCTGGGAGTATTTAAATAATTCTACCATCAAATATGAGTCAAAGTAATATTGCTGTATGTAACCTGGACGCTTAGCATTGGAGGAAATACTAAAATCCTGCCCATCCTTCTTCCTAATTCAGGTGTCCTTAGTGGTGGCCTCTAGAGATCCAAAAACTTAAGATTCATTTCTTCTAGCCCTAAGATTCTGTTCTTTAACACCATCAAATCAACTCCCCTTTCTTTTCTTTCCTTTTTTTTTTTTTTTTGGAGATAGAATTTAGCTCTGTTACCCAGACTGGAGTGCAGTGGTGCAATCTAGGTTCACTGCAACCTCCGCCTCCCAGATTCAAGCAATTCTTATGCCTCAGCCTCCCCCCGAGCAGCTGGGATTACAGGCGCCTGCCACCATGCCCAGCTAATTTTTGTATTTTTAGTAGAAACGGAGTTTCACCATGTTGGCCAGGCTGGTCTTGAACTCCTGACTTCAGATGATCTGCCCACCTTGGCCTCCCAAAATGCTGGGGTTACAGGTGTGAGCCACCACACCCGGCCCCTTTCTTCTTAATTCTAATTATTTCTTGTCTTGCACTGATGTTTTCCCCTTTAGGTTTCCTTCTTTTACCATTTTTTCCCTTTTAGCTTTCTTTCTTCCATGATCCTCCCACTTTAGATTAGTTTAATTCCAAAAGCATTTATTAAACAACAGTATCTAGAAAACATCTATGCAGATTTTGTGGGACAATATTAAGAAATTAAAGGTGCAATTTCTAGTTTGTCTTATGAGATTAGAACTAAGACAAATGACGTAAAACATCTAAATAACATTTCCAAAGCACATCCCATTGTAGGGATGTGACTGAGGCAGACACTGAATTCTAACAAGGTGCCTGAAATTATGTCGCTCCTCGATATATGTTTGCTGAATGACAGAAAGACTTACTGACTATAAAGTAAAGGTCAACTCACAATAAAATGATTATGATCATTATTGGTAAAGGGATAAGCTCAAAAAACTTTTTACAACTTTTTGCACATTTCCATTGGGTCCTCTCCCTTCTATATGTTCCAGCCACACAATCTGAGGCTGGTTTCTATGTTATTTCTTGTTCATTTGGTGAAATTGTAGTCATCTTCCAAGTCCCAATTCAAAGGTCATCTCATTTGGCAGAGAGTCCCTAAACTGCCCTTACTACTAAACCCTACAGGATGTGCTGATAATTCCTGCATCCCTCTGCACACGTTCCTCTCTCCTGTACCTCTCTTGGGTCAGGAAGGTTCAGATTAAACTTCCAATAATCTATTTTTTTAAAAAACATTTGCTATATTGAGCATATGCTAGGTAATATACAAGCTGTGATAGTACAAAAATAAGCAAGTCATGACCTTGAATTTAAGAGCTCATTATCTAGTGTGGAAATTCATGCAAATACATAAACAGCTCAAAGTGATAAGGGCTAAAATAGAATCAGGGTATATGCTTGATAACGAATTTGAGTATTCCCAATGTGAGAATACTGAGTTTGAAATTAAAACAAATAATAGGATACTTGTGAAAAATTAAGATGAGTCAAGATTATATTTAAGAATCCCTGCATATCAGAAGGGTTTATAATTTGAAGTTACTCAGTAAGCAACTGACATCTTAGTGTTCTACCCTACTCTGTTATCAACACCCCCGTGACCAGCTCCCTCTGAAGGAAGGAAGAGAATGTGGCTTGGTGCAGATGGAGGTGAGGGCTGCAGGAGGAGAGAAGGGGAAGCCAGTGTGGCTGGGATTCTCATACCTGTGTATTCTCACTTGGGGTTTTGAGGGTGGAGGGCTCCGGTGAGCTGGGCCCATTTTCAATTCTGAAGATGCTCTGCCAAGAACTTGATCACAGTAACAGCCAAATCAGGAAATGTATGCAATGTTTGATGTTGCTAAGCTATTGTACTTCTACTAATTCTATACTCTTGGAACAGGAAATGTGTCCTAAACATTGGAAACAATTTCAGCAAAAATAATTTTGCATTGTATCTATTCTAAGTGAAAAAGAAAGCTCAGGTGAGAGGCTAGGCAAAATTTTGAAATGGAAGTAAGGAACAATAAAGGGGCTCAAAATTTAAGTCTCAGAGCACTGGGCTCCTATTCTCAGAAGAGCAAAGGAGACTCAGGGTGGCCAAGAGTCATCTTGGAGCATCCAGGTCCCTGGGCTGGAGTGTGGAGTAATCCTCAGCCTCAAGAATTATCTTTCCTGCAAGTAGGTGAAAAAATAATTCACACAAAAGAAATTAAGAGGGCCAGTAAACATACAGTGAAAACATTAATTCCCTTGTTAGCAAAAAAGAGTTTTATGTCCTCCTTTTTTCCCCCTTAACAGTAGGCTTGCAACTGCTTCTCCCCAGTCTCTGCCTCTGTTGTCACATGGCAGCTCCCTGTGTGTGTCTCTGTTTTCACAGGGTGTTTTTCTCTTCTTATAAGAATGTTCCTCATATTGGACTAGGGCCCTCCCTAATTGATGTCATTTTCACTCAGTCACATCGGCCATGACCCTATTTCCAAAGAAGGCCACATTCATACATTTTGGGGGTTAGGATGTCAACATATCTTTTTGGGGGGACACAATTCACGTCATAAAAACAAACATCATAGTTTGTCATCATTTTTTGAAAATCTGATTTTTGATGGCCATATATGATTCCATTTTATGGATGCAGCATAATTAAAATATCCATCAAAATGAAAAAACTAAATGATTATGCTGTTCTGGGGATGGTTTGTAGAAATGTACACATTTTTTGTTTTATACTGTTGGTGTGCACATTAATTGATTCAATTCTCTGGCTTCCAGTAAGAGAGGTAGCTTAAGAACTAGGCTGGGAGCTGATGTCCTCTCCATACGGGTGAGTGAAAGTTCATTTTGCAAACCACTCAAGCTCTGGGCTTCTGACATCTATATAGGAGTTTTACAGTCTTTGGGACAGAAAATAGAGTTAAAGGCATCCAAGTAATAAGCAGAGTAAACTTCTGTGTCCATTCCATCTCCAGCCTCAGAGAACCCAGGCTTGAGAACAGGATCCCTCTTATAGGTACTGGCCACCCTGGGCTGCTGGAAAGTCTCTGTGTGCGCCCTTCTCTCCCATTCCGTGTGCCTAAGAGTCCAGATCAGCAGCTGCTTTTTACACAGCTTGGCTTCTGGAACCCAGTCTGAATCAGGTGAGCAGCAGGTATGCAGGTGGACCTTCATAGAGTTTAAACTTTTGGGAATGATGGGCAAGAAACTGAAGGGCTGTCTTTATGGCCTCCCTGGGCCGCTGGATGGGTTAAAGAGCCCTTCTGAGCTTTTGTGACACTTGAGACTTGACTGATCTTGAATTTACTATAGCATATTAAGAGGAGGTGTTAATTTTTCTACTTCTGATGTTAGCTTGTGAGTTCCTCAAGGACCAGAACTGTGCTGTATTCATTTTTATAGTCACGTTCATATACTCAACATTTAGGACCACAATCTACATATATTGGTGGAACTGAACAGAAACGTTTGTGTTGAGCCTTCAGAAATATCGCTGGGACACTCCTGTTTAGTAGACAGTTCATTTAGGGACCACTGGAAGGGGCTACCCAGGTTTCCTTTTACCAAGGTAATACTCAAAGCCAATTTTCTTCCCTTCTTGCATCCCACCCATCAGGCTTTCTGTATTCCTGCTGTGCATTCTGACTCTGGTGTCCTTAAAATAGGCCGATGAGCACCTGACACCACATCCAGGCTGCGCTGTCTCTGGAAAAGGAGAATGAGCCCCCATTGAGCGGTGCAGGCCACCCCTATGCCAGCTCAGCAGGATTTGGCACATGGATGGGGAGTATACCATGCTGCTCTTTTCTCCCTTCTGGAAAGACATAAAGTACACAAGCGATTTTGCTTGGGGAAATACTCGATTTTCCTGTTCTTTTGGGTGGGGGCTGGTGTGGAGTTGCACCTTCCTCTTTGTCTCCTGGGCCCCTCAATGACAGTTCTTAAGATCTGTGTCAGGTGGTTCTAGTGAGAAAGATGGCTCAGCCCAGGCTCTGACCCTCTGCGCAGCCTGTTCAGAGGATTTTGGCAACATTGTCAGTGGGAAAAGCACAGCTGAGTTCTAGTGATGAGTTCTAGTGATTGGTGCTGCTCTATTAACAACAGGGATGTGAACAATTTCAGATAGGAGACTAGTGATAATAGAAAAGCCATTTCTTTTTATTTCTTCAATGTTTATAGACGCTGAGCAAAATTGCTAAAGGAGGCATCTTCAATTTGCAGGAATAACACCTTGGTACCATGTTGGAATAGAGACTCTTGATACATAAATGTGATTGGGACACAAAAGCACAGCAAGCTGTGGCATCACTTTCAGTTTTAACAATAATCAAGCAGCAAAACATCACTACTTGGGGGGCTGACTGATGAAACAGCACGCTTCCAATTAGAATGCCTTCTTCTTACCGGATCCTCAACTGTGCCCATGTGTGTGAAGTGATATTACAAAGGCTGCCCAGACAGGGAAGAAAGATCTGGGGAGACTTCAGCCTTTGGTTTGGGCCTGAGGATTAATTGTCTTAATGATTTTCCAAGTGGGCACTAACATGGTTGGAGAATCCCACTCTCCAGAGAGCTTCTCAAAACAACCTCTTTTCTATTACCAAAATGTTAAATCACATCTGCTCAGGACCCAGACTCCTTGCTCTTCTTAAACACACATGCAGACATACACATATGAATATGCATGCATTTACAAACATACATCTTTGCTTAATGTGTTCTCTGAAGATTTTCGGTAGCCGTACTTTTTATGATTAGCCTGCCATGTCATAATTAGAAATGAATAGCAAACTATTGAGTGCTCACCAGGTCTCAGATGCTCTGCTAAGTCCTTTACCTACATTATCTTATTTAATCCTTTTTATCCCTGCTAGGTAGCAACTATGATCATCCCTACTTTATAGGAAAGGAACTGGAGGCTCAGAGAAGTTATATGGTTTGCCCTAGTTCATGAAAGTAGTAAGGGGCAGAACAAAGACGTTAGGTCAGGTCTGTGCACCATTCCACCACATTCTGATGCAAGAGACATCTCAGGAGTGTGCGGGAGCTGGAACTCACAGAAATCCCAGTGCCCCAGGTATTCTCCTGGACTGCACTGCTGGCATCTGTCGCCCCTGGTTAGTCTGCACAGCAGAGGCACCTGTTAGAGCTGGCATTGTTTCTGCCCTGGAGAGTTTGGCTTTCACTATTCTAGGAGTTGGGGCTGAGGCCACTGCACATATTGGTTTTTATTCCTGACCTCTTGTTTCATATAGTCACCTGCTGCCTGCCTATCTCCTGGCAGTGGTCGTGTTGGGTGGAAACAGGTGCCCCATCTAGAAATGGAAGAGCTGGGGCAAATTTGCTTACATTCACTCACTCACCAAATACATTTTGAGCACTTTTTTTTTTTTTTGATAATATGCTGGAGCCTGGAATATTGTGGGGAAATTGATCAGACTTGATCTCTGCCTTTGTAGAGGTGGCAGAGTTTATTCCTTTAAATTATCTGAAGATTTCCTGATCACAGTATAAGGATACTAATCTCAAGAAATTGTTGAGAGTATTAAATTAAATGAGAGAATATCTATGAAAGTACTTTACAAACTCTGAAGTGCTAAGTAAACAACTATTGCTGACATTTATGTCTTAATGGGTTACTGGCATAGGGCCTTGCCTCAATACCCAGGATTCCTGCTAAGAATCTGTCCTCCTTGCTGGGTGTTTACATTAGCCCTTCTGAAATTAACATTCAAACAGCATTGGAGTTCCTACTGTGCTCAAATACATCATCTATTTACTCTCTGAAAGTCTAGTGAATCAGGGACTGTTACTCAGGGTACGGTTTCACTCCTGCTTGCTTTGCTCTAAACTAAAAATGGCAATATTTAACATATATTCTTTCTGTCTTTTTTTTTTTTTTCATTTAGTTACTAATCACGGACAGCTTTCCACATATAGCCCTTTCTTTGCTGCTTTAAGATCACATTGTTCTTTTTAACAATTGCATTGTATTTTATTATATGATTTAGCATCATATATTTAATCAGTCCCCTATTCACGGGCATTTATATTGCTTCTAATTGTTCACCACTGTAAACAATGCTTTAGTGGAAATTCTTGTATATGTATCCATGGCAATTTGTGTTAGTTTTTCCATGGTATAAAAGTGGGATTGTAGGTACCCGGCTAGTTCAGCTGGTAGAGCATGAGACTCTTAAAAGTGGGGTTGTAGGTTGAAGGATATCATGGTTAGTATTGAGTGTCAATTTGATTGGATTCAAGGATGCAAAGTATTGTTCCTGGGTGTGTCTGTGAGGGTGTTGCCAAAGGAGATTAGCATTTGAGTCAGTGGACTGGGATAGGCAGACCCACCCTTAATCTGGGTGGGCACCATCGAATCAGCTGCCAACATGGCTAGGATAAAGCTGGCAGAAAAACGTGGAAAGACTACACTTGCTGAGTCTTCTGGCCTTCATTTTTCTCCCATGCTGGAGGTTTCCTGCCCTCAAACATCAGACTCCAAGTTCTTCAGCTTTTGGACTGTTGGACTTACACCAGTGGTTTGCCAGGGGGCTCGGGCCTTTGGCCACAGATTGAAGACTGCACGGTTTGCTTCCCTACTTTTGAGGTTTTGGGACTCGAACTGGTCCACCACTGGCTTCCTTGCTCCTCAGCTTGTAGATGGCCTGTCATGGGACTCTTCACCTTGTGATCCTGTGAGTCAATTCTCCTTAATCATCTCCCTTTCATTTATATACATCTATCCTATCAGTTCTGTCCTTCTAGAGAACCCTGACTAATACAAAGGGCATTTATGTTTTATATTTTGATAGATGCTGTCAAACTGTCTTCTAAAAAATTATTCCAATTTATACTGCTTTACTGTGTGAGTACTGTACATTCTTGCCAACACAGCTATTAATAATCTTTAAAAGCATTTGACAAACTTATAGACAAAGTTCATATTTTGTTATTTAATTTGTATTTTTTTTTAATTGTTGGTAAGACTGAGTGTGTTTTTTGGCTTTTCAATTTCTTTTGTAAATTACTGTTTCATATCTTTCAGCCATTTATCTATGGATTGTTAATATTTTTCTTCATTGAATTGTCAGAAGGTATGCAATCAATATTCCTAAATGTATAAAACAAAGCAAGAGTCATTGAGAAAGTAGAACATGCTTCATGGTGTTCTATGGTATGGTAAAGACAGACAGTAACGCTTGCATGAACCCTTAAATGCTTTTTCTGTCTAGCAGGCTTTATGCTAGGGGCTGGAGATAGATCTGTGAACCAGACAAGCACAGTGCCTGACTTCACAGAACTCACAGAGCAGTGTGGCGTGGCTGCCAGATGAGCCAGTAGTGGTGACAGATGAGGGTGTGATAAGGGTGGTGGCAGATGTTGGCCAGAGCTGTGAGTCTTACGCTCAGGCCTTGGAGTCAGGACAAACTTCCCAGAATAAACTTCATCCAACCTGGAGGAGTGAATCAGATTTAATTAGTCAAAGGCACAAGGGGATCACTATTCTAGCCAGAAGGACCAGCAGATGTGAAGGTCCAGGCATGGGAGAGAGTTCGTTGCTCCAAACTCGAGTTCGGTATTGCTGGAGCAGGAGGGCATGAGGGGTTGTGGTGAGGACGGTGCGGAGGGAGGAAGCTAACAAGGAAGGGAGGGGCAAACTATGCTGGGCCTTCTCAATTATGTTACCAAGTTTGTCCTTCATCTTAAGAGCAATGGTAAACTATTGTATGGTTTTAAATAGAGCAACATAATCAGACCTGTTCTTCAGAAAGATCTCTCTGGGATACTATGTAGAAGTTAGGAAGGGGTGAGACTGGATTTAGGAAGACCCCCTGGAAGGAATGGGGGTCTCCAGCTAGGGACCACCAGCCGGATGGAGAAAAGTGGTGGCTTTGAGAGATGGTGAGGTACTTTAGATTCTTGCCTAACTTACTCAGCAACAGCATGTTGGCCAGACGACTCAGAAGGACGCAGAAACGTCGGGAATCTAAATGACTTCTTTCAGCCTCCTGTGGTGCCATTTCTGAGCTCTGAATCCGTAATTTAGAGCTGAGTGAGACTTAATAAAATCACTAGGATGAATTCCAGGGTGTATCTGACTGTGTGAGATTTTCTGAGTGTGCAGGCAGCATGCTAATTGCCAAGCTCCTTCTTCTCTGAGCGGCGTGATGCTTAAGACCAAAAGGATTTATTCCTATGAAAAAATGTGCAAGTGTTTAAAGATCATCAGTTCTCTCATAAGTCCTTCACCCACGAGTTCATTCTTCTCTGTGCAAAGGGGGCACGTAAGACTCTATAGAGTCATAGGTGATATTCTTTGATATTCCTTGTCTATAATATGGCTGCTGTTACTGGGCTCCTTGGATATTTGTGTTTGCTAATGCTGCCTAAGTTTTATTTTGCTGATCATCAAATTGTCTATTAAAACATTACTGTGCCTTCAATCAGAGCTGTTATACTGTGTTTTCCTCTATGGTTTCCAAAGCTGAAAGGTTCACACAGTTAGAACTCATTACATGGGGATGAGTTCAACCCATTCAACTGGCAGGGGCTTCTCCTGGAGAGCTGGTGTCCCACAGAATGGAAAAAAATGGACAAAAGATGACTACTTGTTGTCCACCTGTAGTTCAATCAAGAAAGTTGGTAGCCTACAGTGTTGAAACCTACCTGACCACAGAGCTGAGAGACCAATAACATCACCTGAGGAGGCTGCCAGCTGCAGCCATGGGCAGTGGGTCTCCTTTTCCTAGCAGCCAGCAGCCACAGGCTGACATTTGCTCACCCACATGGGTGGGCAAGAGAGCAGAGAGCATTCCACTGCTGTCTTTATGATCAGCAAAGTCCCCAAGTGCCATCTGGAGAAAGCTGCCCTTCTGGCTCTTGGGTTGTCTGTTGGGATTACTGCCCCTCTCCTTCTTTCTCCTGCTTCTGCTGAACCCCTGGTTATGGAAGTGCAGTTTATCTGTCTTTGGCTCACTGAACTTTTGTCCAACTTGACTATAATGACTTTCTGGACATAGCATGTTACTTGACCATTTGGAAAGTGTTTCTCCTCTATTCCTCGCTCACTAGTGCCTGCCTCCTAGATTCCAGATCTGACATGACTATGGTCGCTGACCTGTTGAACAAATGCTTTGCTCACATCCAAGTTTATTCTTGCTAAGTTTATGTCTGGCTGACAATGAGAGTTTTGACTCTTCCAGTCTGCCTCATCATTTTTGGTGTCTAAGACATGTTGCAATAAAGATAGAACATGGAAGAAAGTAATATACTTTGACTCTGTAATGCAGATTCTGCTGAGATCACCCTGGCTTATGAGAGTCAAATGGAATTCACTTGAACCTTTATTCCTCTGGCAGTGAGGGACATTTACCTAAAAGTCTCTGTGCAGGACTTTTAGGTAAATGTGGGGCTGAGATGGGCTGTTTTCCTCCATTAGCTCTGTTTCTCTGCTTCTACTGAGTAAGTTCAGTTTGTTGGGATTATCTCAGTCTCAGCACTGGGTGTGTATTGTTCTTTTCCTTATTACATTATTACATGCTAGAAACCGCCTGATATGTTCTTACTCTCAAGACTACTTATCTGCACAGGGTTGAGAGGGGCCTGACTTTCACTGAAGGCTCCAATTTACAGGGGGAATTTATATTACAACATTGCAAATCATTTAAATCAAATTAAAATATCCTGATTTTAAAAGTCCTTAGCGGAGACTGTTATAGGAATTTCTCATTGCTGTTCTCCCCTCCCCAAAGTCTTCCATTGGCTACGTTAGTTCCTTGAGTTCACAGCCAATTTCAGTTAACAAGTAGACAGTTCTGTTGCTGTTTGTTTTTCTGCCTTTGGGGCTTACTTTCCGCATGCAATCCATATGCAAATAATCCAATTAGGTCTTCAATAAGACTCTGGAATCTTCTATAAGACTGGAATCTGCTGGTGCTGGCTCTGAAGAATTGGTTGTCAGATATTCAGGTATCTGGGGCCCACTGGAGCTTGAGGTTGGCCGTAGTGGGAGTATTTACACCACAGAAATTGGCAAATGCTGCAAATTAGTTGATGCGTGTGTGTATTTGTGCACATACACATGTGCACATGCACACACACACATTATTTGGAGAGCCAGTTTAGCAGCAGACTTCGGAAAGCTGACTGTATGGAGAAATATCCCTTCATACTGTTGGAGTCAGAAATGGCTGCTGTGAATTGTGACATTTTTATCTTCATCACACAGGCAGAAGTAAAATATGTTTATGATGGAAGCTACTGCTGAGCTTAGCTAAAATCTATCAAGAATGTGCTGCGATTTTAGATCTGGACATTATCTCGGCTGTTTTTGGTATGAGGACAAACCAAGCCTGGTTTTCCTTCTAAGTCTCCATCTGTGCAGAGATAATGGGATGCTCAGGATGAGTGAGGAGAGGATCTTTAAGAAGACATTTGTGAGCTTAGGGATTTAGCCACATCCTATTTCTGTGGGAGAATAAAGATAAAAGCCAGAAAGGGAGGAACCGGAGAAGATGAGGGTTGAATAACAGACTAAGGGACCATCCTTATTAGCTGGGTTAGTGAAAAACGGGCACAAAATAGATCAAGATGCAATTTTACAAAGATTTGTCTTGTGAATTGTTATTTAATAAATTGGGATGGGAGGTCGAGTAGAATGAGGGAGATGATGTAGAAAGCTGTTTTGATATGTAACTCTTCATGCTCCCATTTCCTACATTCTTATTAGTCCGTTTCTTCAGGATTTTCTTCCTTCACCTCAGATGAGGCTAATGGAGGTCATGTTTTCTTTTTGCTTGGTCCATGCTAAATAATTCATTAGTGTTTCCAAATGAGACTTAATTGTGTCATTTCTTTATGATAAATCACTGAGGAGAAAATTGCTTTAATAGAAAACCCAATTAAAACCCACTGCCAGTAGCTGCGGGGCCCATTCAATGGAAGATTAACACTGCTTGGCCTTTGACTCTCACTTAATGAATGTTAACCATTGCCCCATCGACTCCAGCATTTCTGAAACCTTAGTGTAGGACTGGAATGTAGTCTCATTATGGAGAGTATGTGGAGGGAAGTGGGTGACACTGTGAACTGGGATACTGGGACTGGTTCTGGTGCTTCCAGTTTCTAGGCCAGAGTTTGCTCTTTTTCTGGAAACTGCAAGTTAATATGGTGTAAACTGTCACAGCAGCTCTGAAGGGGATGAATCTGTTGAAGATACCTCTGAGCATATGTTTTGCCCCAGAAATTCAGATTCCTGATATCTGCACTAGAGAAAGATTCATACATGTTCAAGGAGACAGGCCATCTCTAAGCAAGGCAGCAAACTGTAGACAGTGAAACTGGGCAGACTTATAACTTGTCATCTCTTAGGCTCAGCTTTCTCACCTATAAAGTGGGAATAGTAAAAATACATGGAGACTTGTTTTCAGTTTCAGATGAAATAAATGCCTATAAACTGCTTTGCATAGTGTCTGATACATGCATTTTCAATAAGTAGCAAGTAACAGTTTTGGTTTAAAATTAATTATCGTTATTATTATTATTTTTTGAGATGGAGTTTTGCTCTTGTTGCCCAGGCTGGAGTGCAATGGCACGATCTCAGCTCACCACAACCTCTGCCTCCCAGGTTCAAGAGATTCTCCTTCCTCAGCCTCCCAAATAGCTGAGATTGCAGGCATGTGCCACCACACCCAGCTAATTTTTTGTATTTTTGGTACAGATAGGGTTTCTCCATATTGGTCAGGCTGGTCTCAAACTCACAACCTCAGGTGATCCACCCGCCTTGGCCTCCCGAAGTGCTGGGATTACAGACGTGAGCCACCGTGTCTGGCTAAAATTAAATTTTAATTAAACAAAAATACAATATCCCTGTTAAAAATGGAAATATGACAGATAGATGAGGCCAAAGGGCCCCTCAGTCATTTATTCTCCTCAATTTCATTCTTAGTCCCCTACCCCTCTATTGAGAGGTAATTACTCTTGCCATTTTTTGGCATATCTTTCCTGATCTTTTGCTAGGCATAGACATGTATATTTTCTCCCTAGAGGTAATATATAGTATTCTACAGCCTTTTTTCTTCAATTGATATGTTTTTGAGGTCAACCCAGGCTAATAGGTATAGATAACTTACTATCTTTAACTACTGCAGAGTCCCCTAGGGTGTGTGCATTCTATTTTTAAAAACCATTTCTCTATCGATGGACATTTTGGTTAATCCTAGTTTTTTACTTGCACAAACAATGCTGCAACAAACATCTTTATGGCTCACTTGTGCAAGAATTTCTTGAGGGAAGCCATCAAGAAGTAGATGCACAGGATCAAAAGGGGTACACATTTTTAGCTTCAACTTGTTCTGCACTATGACCACCAAAGTGGCAATTCCAGTTTACATTTCAACCAACAGCAGTTGAGAGTAATATTTTCTTTATACTCTTGTCAAATTTGTCGGCACTTTTAAAATGTCTAATAATCTTGTGTGTGAAAAACGAAAAGGTATAGCATTTGTGGTTTGAACATGCTAATGATCAGTGAGGTTGAGTATACATTTACATGTTTATTTGCTGTTTATATTTCCTTTATTGTGAATTGTCTGGAAATATATGTTGCCTGTTTTTCTGCCAGTTTGATGCTTTCTTATTGATATGGGATACTAATTACTTGTTCTATATGATACAAATATTTCCTATTTTTGCTTGTGTTTTAACTCTGCTTATGGTATCTTTTGATAAACAGAAATTTTAAATTGTGAGGTAGCTGAATTTAAATTCTTTTAAAGATTTTTTTTTTTTTTGCATCTCGTTTAAGGAGAACTTTTCCTACCCTCAAAGTCATAGATACATTCTCCAATATTGTCTTTTAACACTTTGAGTTTAATCTATATGGAATCTTTATATTAACAAATTTTCTCTGGTTTCAAAAGGAAGTCTATTATTCCCAGTATCACTTACTTACTAATCTGTTCTTTCTTCATAAAGTGTTAACTTTATTGAATATTAAGTTCCTACATAAACATGGATCTGTTTCAGTTTTTGATTATTTTTAGATAACCTATTTACTCCTACACTGATGCCATATAATTGCTATAGCTTTTAATATATCTTGACACCTAGGAGGGCTGGTCCCAATTCTCTTATATCATAAAATTTTCTTAGCTATTCTTGCCCATTTGCGCTTCCAAATAAACTCTAGAATCAGTTTGAATGTTCCATGAAGAAACTCATCAGACTTTGATTGAAATTGCATTGACTGCATAGATTTATTATGGGAGAAGTGATGATGATAAAGATGCTATTGATAAGGATGACAAGAATAGATTTCTTATTTCTACCAGAGTATTTTCTGGAGTTCCAAACTGGATCTGTTGGGACAAGTGAAGATGATAGTGATGGTGATGAGCTCTCTTCCCTGTTCACTGTTTCTCTCCTTAAGTGACCCCCTTTTCTTGGATCAAGTCTCCTTAGAACACAGCATTGATGAGATCTGAAGAAACTTAAGCAAGGCATTTAAACATCACTTAGGAGTAGGGCAGTGCTGTGGTATCCACTCTGCTCAATACGACATTTGACCCACTCACACACTTCCTGAAGATCATCTGCAGCTCAGGAACCCAGGCTTCATTTCCAGATCTCACACTGGCTCTCAGGCAGCGAGACCACCTACCTTACCATATGTGGACCCCTTCCAAATATAATGGTTCTCACGTGAAACCAGTTACTCTTCCAGCACTTGTTGTTTGAGAGCACATATAATGAAGAAAAAGTCTACTGTGAATAAAGTCAAGCTTAAAATAAATGAGATTTAATCATTCACAAAAGCATGAGCATATATGTATGAGATGTGTTACTTATTCAGCGATAGACAGTACTGAGGAGAGAAGGAGATCACCGGGTGACCATCAAGCCATGGAAAAACTTACCTGAGGAATTTAGAAGTAATTAGACTTCCCCCTTATCTAAAGACAGCATCTGATACCAGGCTTCTTTCCCCTAAATTTATAAGTAACTAGATTTTTTTATACATCTCCAGAATGCGTGCATGTCAAAACTCATTGTGCAACTCTTGCTAACATCAAGGCACCAAAATGTCTACAAATTTAATCATTTATCATGGCCTACGTGGCTAACATGGTCCAAATTACCCTTCAGCTCCCGCGTTAAGGTCCATGAGTGCCCCTAAGGAAAAATCCATGGTGGCACACTCAGTCCGGTCTTGCTGAGGCGCCCTGCTGCATTCTTCTGCAGCATTCTTTCTATCTAATGAAACTTACCTTTTCAAACCTATACTGTTGTCAATAAATTCTTACTACCCTACGACCTGCAAGCCAACCACTCTCCGATGCGGGGGCTCTGACACCCCGCCTGGCACTACTTGGTGTCTAGGAGGATTGGAAAACTTACGGTGAGAGTTAAGGAGCTTGTCTCCCAGGGCCTTCTGCAAGCCTCTCAAATGGATGGACTTGAAGATGAAGGCCTGGCTCATGTTGTCCCATATTTTGTCACATCTTTATATACTCCTGGGAGGTTTTCTAAACTAAAACCTACACTCAAAATTCTCCAAGCCAGTAACTTGCATAGAGTTCGCCTTTCACAAAGTTGTGCACGTTTTCCTTTCTTCTATATGTGTTATAAGTGCCCAGGACATTAAGAAAACCGTGTTAGCCTTTTAATGAAATGGACTAATCATCCAGAGATAAAGCAGCCTTCACGTGTGCACTGAATTCTGATTACGCAAAATAAAGATAATAATAGTTCCCACTTCTCAGGGTTATGGTGAAGAACAAATGAGCTAATGCGCAGGAAGCAATCTGCAAACCGTAGAGCATTATACAAATGTTATTTTGCTACTCAGCACTGTAGAAAGTTACAAATGAAATGGCAATCTTGGTTCCTGCCCTTGAGACACTTAAAACCAGCTGGAGACACAGATCCAGGTGGAATAATTAAGAAGAAATTGCAAAGTAACCTGGAAGCAAACTCCTGCAAATGTAAGGAAAATTGTAGCCCTAAGTGCTAATAGATCACTGAAAGTTGCTGTAGCCAGAACCAGCACTAGCACCCTGTGCAGGTCCAGCCACCCATTATCCTCCAGCCCTGTTGCCTCCAAAGGTAGGGGAGCTTCTCCATGGCAGTAGGACCCCACTGCTTCACTGCTGTCCCTTCTCCCCTGCCTTTAAGAAGCTCTCTAGGAGAACTTTTTAAGGCCTCTCTCTTTCTAATAGCTCCTTCAGCCCTGTGGCTTTTTCTTCTTCCCACGTGGCTATATTAAATCCATTCTGCTGGCAGCCCTGGGAACTGTGATCTGAGGAACTTGATGCTGATGAAAACAATGTTGTGAAGAATGTACAGCAGGCTCTCTGTCCTTGGCTCCAGGTCAGAGCCCTGGGTTTTGATCACTTCATTTATTATGCTCACATTTTGAAAGAGTGAGCACATATACCCACTGTTCTTTCATCTAAGAAAGTCTGGGGCTGCTGGGAGGTATTCACAGGTAATTAATTTGTCAGGAAAGGAGAGGCGGTCTTGCCAAATACAAGCAAAAAAAAAAAAATTTTTTTTTAAGCCCACCAAATTCACACCTCATCTGACAATTGATTAGTTCTACAAATGACCATGAATAGCATAAAAGGAGAGGGGTAGGGCAGATAGACCTGCAAATGGATGAGGCTTTACTGCTTAGCTTGATGTATTCTTACTTTTTGCCTCTTTGAGGGCTATAGTTTCCCCTTGTAAATGAATCCCTTGTGGCTACTACATCAATTTCCTGGATAAATGTGCCGCTGCTTCATGTGGCCCATGTGTGGGTGAGGAGGAAAGGCTTGCTTTCTTTCTTTGTCTATCTCTGGCCCCCCCTTACCCCTTCCCTCCCTCCCTCCCTCCCTCCCTTCCTTCCTTCCTTCCTTCCTTCCTTCCTTCCTTCCTTCCTTCCTTCCTTCCTTCCTTCCTTCCTTCCTTCGGATTCCTTTCTTCCTTCCTCCCTCCCTCCCTACTTCTTTCTGAGAAATATGTGCTTTAAATTTACTCTAAAATAAAGATACCAAGAGTCTATCATCCAACCTCAAAATTGAGAGACATGGTCTGGCAACAAGAGAGAATATTTAAACTGAACTAAGAAGCCCAGGATATATGGCCACTGTAATTACAGATGAGAGAAATCTTTGCAGATAGATTAATTACACCTCTAGGAGTTGGAATGGCTGATGAGATCTTGATAATTCCATTCCAGGGTCTGAAATTATCAAGAGTATAGTGTTTGTGAACCCTGTAAGTAAAACTATCCGGTGGGATTTATGTAAGAAAACTGGCACATGATAGGCACACAATACATTTTAGTTCCCTTTACCATTTGTAAGTCACCATTGACTTGAAGAGTAAAGAAAAGAGTGATTAAATTCTATGTAGTTTCTAATGATTTGTTTTGGAAGCAGTTTTTAAAAATCAGCGATGCAGGAGGAATATAGGGTCTTCGTCACTAGACCTCAGGTATACCTTGCTTGATGAAATCAATGTGCTTGGGAACCTGTATAAAGTTAATGTTTGTAAATCAGATGATCTTTTACACACTTTGGGAATATTTTTCTATTGATGGTATAACACAGGAATTCTTTTGTTTGGAAATGGAAACAGAAGCATGTTTGGTAAATTCCGATTTTGGCATATTATTCTGGGTTTCCTTAGAATGAAATATACTTGGTTATTTAGCTTTGACTAGCTTTAAATGAGAATCTGTTACATGCCAGGTATTGGTTTCGGCACATTTACAACATCTAATCTTATCCAATTCTCTCATTAACTGTAATCTTGTACCTAAAGGTCATGTGTTTAGCAACTAGCTGTAGGCTCACAGAATTAGCAAGTGGCACAACCAAGATTTGAATTCAGGTCTCCTGTATTGCTATTTTACCCAGCATTATAAGGTCTGATATTGCTTCCTTTTCGTGTACACTGAGCATTATTATACTGTAGACTTTGAAGTTAATCTAGGTTTGAGTCCCAGCTGCACCACTTCCTGGCTGTGTCATTTTGGGAAAGTTTCTAAATTTCCCCGAGTATTGGTCAACTTACATGCAAAATGGGGATAATAATACCTACTTCAGAGAATATGTGAAAGGATCAGGGAAAATAAGGATAAAGTACCTGGCACATAAAAGGCAGTTCTTAATTGTTTGCCACTGTTATTATTATTGTTGCTAGGAGCAGTAATACTTATTTAGATTTTTTTCCTATTAACTTTGACAGTGGAAGCAGCAAGGGAGGAACCATATCTTATTTATCCAGTGAGCTTTCCCTGAGGCAAGTAAAGCATGCTGCATGTGGTTTAATTATGCTGTTCTACAAAATCATAAAAAATGTAATAGGTTTTAAGATGCATTAATAACAACTTAGATTTTTCAGTCACTTTCCTTCTCTCCACTAAACCAGTGAGACTCACCATGTTTGCCAGGTTCAAAGGAGAGGGCTTGCTAACATTTGCCTTACTGAATTCAACTGGATTCAAGTTCTGACTCTGCTACCCTGCAGATGCCATGAGCTTACCTCTTCATATTTCCAGCTCAGAATTTTCTCAAAATAAACGCTATCTATGGAAACATCGTGCTCCCTTCCAACTCAGTTTTGGACCAAATTTCATATTTCTTGTCTAGATTAAACTAGAGTCCTAATTCTTTTTCAAATTTGTCATTCTTGGGCACTGAATACATTTTTGCTTCTCCTGGAAATAATACTATCTTTTGTCACCTGTATTATGGAATATCAGATAGTCATTCCTAGAGTAACAGGCACTATGCTTGTTTTAGTGTGTTCAACCTGCTGTAACAAATTACCATGGACTGGGTGACTTAAAACAACAAACGTTTATTTCTTACAGTTTTGGAGTCTGGAAGTCAGAGATCAGGGTGCTAGCATGGTTGGGTTCTGGTGAAGAACTTCCTCTAAGTTGTAGATTTGTCCTTGTTTCCTCATGTGATGGAAGGAGAGAAAAAGGAAGCAAGTTCTCTTATAAGAGCTTATAAGTGTTCTTACAAGAGCACTAATCCCATTCATGAAGGGTCTACCTTTACAATCTAATTACCTTCCAAAGGTCTCACCTTCTAATACAAGTCTCTGGGTGTTGGGATTGAAACATAAGCAGTTTAGAAGTACACAAACATTCAGCCCATTGCAATGCTCTATTTTATACCTGCTCTCCATGCCATGGTGAAAGGAGAACTACACACAAATTGCAAGAACTGAGGACTAAGAGAGGAGCTAACCTAGTCAGCTCCTTCCTTCAGGAAGATCCTGGGGGGTGGAATCTATTTTGGAATTTTCTTTTTATGTATATCAGTGCTTAATATGGTCTTATACAAAGCAATTGCTTAATAAATACTAGTTGAATGAACAGACCAACTATCCCAAACGAGGAGAGTAAAGCTATTGGGTTTAAATAGCTATTAGAGTTCATTTGACCCCATAGCAAAACAAGGCATTGAGTCTTAGGCTGAAATACCCTCTTACCTCCCTGCCCTCTCTTTTTTTTTTTTTTTTTGAAATCTTCTCTGCTTACATGTTACCTTTTCTCTAAGCTTTTACCAGTTTTCTCAGGCAGAATTAGTTACATCTTGCTCTTGTGCCTCCTTTTCCAAATCATTGAATCATTGGTCTGCTACAGCTATGGCAATCGTGCATCTCACGCTCAGAGCTTTAGCTCTGATTTCAGTTTAGACAGCCTGGTTTGAAGTCCAAACTTCATTAATTATGAGTGGTGTATTTGCAAGTCACTTCTTTGAATCTTGAATTCTTCATGAATATAATGGGAATAAAAACGCTTAATTCATAAGGTTAATAGATTTGAACACCATCACCTGTTTTTAACCAAAATCCTCAAAATTAGGAATCATATTTGATTTCTCAGTACTAGGCATTTAAGATAGTCCCAGTAATGTTTTGTGGGAAAAAAATGGATGGACATAATGATAGTAATTGCTGACATTTACATAGTACTTAACGTGTGTCTGGCCCACATCTATGTGTTTTGAATATATTAGCTCATTAACCACATAGCAATAGCTATAATGGTCATCATGGAATGGAATGTTACTTCTTTCCTGAATGTGGAGCTAAAATTATAGGAGTGCTCTGTGTGAGTGTGTGTGTGTGTGTGTGTGTGTGTGTGTGTGTAGAGGAGAGATAAATGAAGACTTATTATTTCAGAGGTCAGGTCTCAGCCCAAGTTGCTAAATAAGGAAAAATTCTTCCTGGAGCCCTTCTAGCAGTGTTTTTCTTTTGCTTCTCATGTTTTCCTGACAGTGCTCCCTGAGCTTGCTTACCTGTGCTTGCCTTTTCTGAGCACACCTGTGATATAGACCTTTCATTATCAATGCTTGCCTCTTCTGTGTCCTTCTCTTGATGACCTGTTAGGTAACTGGCTGCTAAACTTAATGAACAAATTAAAGCTATGGCAGTAATAGCTGGTAATGACACCATTTGTAAAAATTCTCCATTCCATATTACATTTGCATCAATATAGATCATCAATGCTTACGTCTAAAACAAGAATAATCTGGGAACATTTTTCAGAGAGACTTTCCATAACCCTTACGGTAAAGGGAACTGAAAGCTTTTTGTTTGTTTGTTTTTGAGACAGAGCCACAAAGAAATAAAATACCTAGGAATACATCTACCTGAGGAGGTGGAAGATCTCTACAAAGAGAACTATAAAACACGCTAAAAGAAATCATAGGTGATACTAACGAATAAAAAAACATTCCATGCTCATGAATTAGAATAATCAGTATTGTTAAAATGGCTAGACTGCCCAAAGTAACCTATACATTGAACACGATTCTGTCAAACTACCAGTGTCATTTTTCATAGAATTAGAAAAAAGTATTCTAAAATCCACATAGAATCAAAATAGAGCCCGAATAACCAAAGCAATCCTAAGCAAAAAGAACAAAGTCAGAGGTATCACATTACCTGACTTCAAACTATACTACAGGGCTACAGTAACCAAAACAGAATGGTACTAGTACAAAAACAGACACATAGACCAATGGAACAGAATAGAGAACCCAGAAATAAAGCTGCATACCTGCAGCCATCTGATTTGTGACCAAGTCAACAAAAATAAGTAATAGTGAAAGAACTTTCTATTCAATAAATAGTGCTGGGATAGTTAGTTAGCTATATACAAAATAATGAAACTGGACCCCTACTTTTCACCATATAAAAAAATTAACTCAAGATGGATGAGAATTAAATGTAAGACCTCAAACTATAAGAATCCTAGAAGAAACTATAGAAAACACCATTCTGGACATTGGCCTTGGCAAAGGATTTATGACTAAGTTCTCAAAAGCAATTGAAACAAAAACAAAAATTGGCAAGTGGGCCTAATTAAACTAAAGAGCTTCTGCACAGCAAAAGAAACTATCATCAGAGTAAACAGACAGCCTACAGAATGAGAGAAAATATTCACAAACTATGCAATGGACAAAGTTCTAATATCCAGAATCTATAAGGAACTTAAGCAGTTGAAAAAGGAATAAACAAACAATCCCATTAAAATGTAGGCAAAGACATGAACAGACATTTATCAAAAGAAGACAGGCTAGACACGGTGGCTCATATCTGTAATCCCACCACTTTGGGAGACCGAGGTGGGTGGATCACCTTAGGTCAAGAGTTCGGGACCAGCCTGGCCAACATGGAAAAACCGCATCTCTACTAAAAATACAAAAAATTAGCCAAGCATGGTGGCAGGTGCCTGTAATCCCAGCTACTTGGGAGGCTGAGGCATGAGAATCGCTTGAACCTGGGAGGTGGAGGTTGCAGTGAGCCAAGATCATGCCATTGCATTCCAGCCTGGGTGACAGAGCAAGACTCTGTCTCAAAATAAAAAAGCAAAAACAAAAAACAAAAAACAAACAAACAAAAAAGAAGACATACAAGAAGCCAACAAAGTCTGAAATCAAAATGTTGAAAGGACTGATCCTTCTGGAGGCTCCGAGGGAGAAACTATCTTATGCTTCTCTCCCAGTTTCTGGTGGTTTGCTGGCAGTCCTTAGTGTTCCATGGCTTGTGGATACATCACTGAAATCTTTGCCTGTATTTTTACATCACCTTCTCCCTTCCTCTGTGTTCTGAATCTCCTCCTTTCTCTTATGAAGACACCAGTCATTGGATTTAGGGCCCAGCCTAATCCAGTATGACCTCATCTTAACTACTTGCATCTATAAAGACCCTATTTCCAAATAAGACCACATTCTGAGGTTCTGCAGGAGGAGTTGAGCATGGGGGACAAAAATTTTGGGTTGTGACATTGTTCAACCCAGTACAATGCAAAAGTAAACAAGGTCTACATAAGAAGGAAGGGACAGTCACCTACAGCTAGAACAACTCTATTGAATCTGGAGAATAAGACCTGCTCTAAGGTGTGATAATCTGAGTATATGTAACAAGTAATTTTTTTATAGTACTTTGAATATTCCTAATGTATTTTGTATACTGTTAGTTACTAAACTATTGTAACAGGTCAAAAGAAATAATGGTGAGGGTGTGAACCAGAGAGGTAAGAAAGCTCTTAATCAGTGTGGTATTTAGGCACAATGCTTGGATGGCTGAGCAACCAGCTGTGGGTGGCAGTAGCTGATGTGTATTTGTGTTGACTCTTCCCTGCTTTACTCTCTTGCTACTGGAATTCCACTCTATCAATTTCTTGCACATATGTCTTTGTCCTTGGCTGGGCTTTCTGGGGAACTGAGGTTAAGTCAGGGCTATTTGAAGGAATAGCATTTTGGTTTTGCTTGAGAATAGTGTGCTCCTGGAAAACGAGTTTGAGTTTAAAGCTTTTGGTATGGGGCTAGTTGACTAAAGTGGTTCAAATGAGGCCAAGCTAGTGAATGCAGACCCAGGGTAATCCAGTTAGCTTCATTTTATTCCGTGACTGGATTTCCATGCAGTAGTGCTGAGGATTGGTATCATCTCTACACCAGGGATGAGGAAAGAGCCTTCATTCACTACTATTTGAGAGAGGCTTCTATTTCTACCTCTTTCCTCCTCCACAACATGACTTCTACCCCACTCTTTATTGCAAGTGTATTCTTAATTCCACTCTTGTTCTCCCAAGCATTTTTCATTTATATCTCTGAAAAATCTTTTATTTATTTTATTTTATTGGAGGCTGAGTATCGCTCTGTCTCCCAGGCTGCAAGGCAGTGGCACCATCGCGGCTCACTGCAGCCTCCACCTCCCCGGCTCAAGGGATTCTCATGCCTCTGCCTCCCCAGTTGCTGGGATTACAGGCACGTGCCACCATTGCCTGGCTATTTTTTTCTATTATTTATTTATTTATTTTTTGAGATGGAGTCTCGCTCTGTCACCCAGGCTGGAGTACAGTGGCACGATCTGAGCTCACTGTAAGCTCCGCCTTCCAGGTTCACACCATTCTCCTGCCTCAGCCTCCTGAGTAGCTGGGACTACAGGCGCCCTCCACCACGGCCGACTAATTTTTTGCATTTTTAGTAGAGACGGGGTTTCACCGTGGTCTCGATCTCCTGACCGTGTGATCCGCCCGCCTCGGCATCCCAAAGTGGTGATATTACAGGCATGAGCCACCGCGCCCGTCCCCAAAAAGTCTTTTAAAATTGACCTGTCTTCCATCTCTACTGTCTTTGTCCTGGTCCACAATCCCAACATTTTCCTCCCAGACCATTGTGACAATGTTCTGTCTGGTCTTTATCATCTCCATTCTCTTCCCTTCCATCACATTACTTACACCTACTTTTTCTTATCTCTATTCTCTTTCATCTTAATACATTTCTCTACCTCTTTAATTTTTGAAATGATCATTCAAAAATGAAAATCTGTGTCACTATCCTGTCTTAAAAATGCAACAAAACAAAACACTACTGGTTCCCATTACCTGTAAGATTAAATCCAAACTCCTAGGTTTATTTTATAATATTCCTCATACTACGTTTTACACTATATTCTCTGCCTGTCTTTCCAATACCATGTCCCCACTCCACAGCATATATGATGACAAACTTCTTATTTTGCTCAAACATGCTAAGCCTTTTTCTATTATACTCACCCTTCTGTCTTCTCAGAATGCCTTTCCTCTTTTTTTCTTTTATTTATCTTTGAGATGTAACGTACATGTCATTAATTCTGTGAGGAGCCTTCCAAGTCTTTTTTAGGCAGATTTAGTTGCCCTGTTTTTTGTGCTACTACAACCTCTACCTCCTGCCATGACTTTGTTACATATATTATTCTATTGAAAATCTCTAGCTTCTCCATCAGTCTCTTATATTAGACTATGAGCTTCTCAGGTCTGGGACTTATGTTTTAGTCATTATTCTATCCCAGGCAGTTACTTCATTTAGATATTAAGAAAATGTATTTTGGAAGACTGGAAGGATGAAGAAATTTGTCATCTCCCTGAAAAACAAAAGCAAAAACAAAACAAAAGTGAGGAATCACTAGCATTGCTTTGCATCCTATATGAAGGGAACTTGAGGTTTGGAATCTCACATTGTGTTTTCTAGAGTCCATGACTGCTGGTACGAGAAGAAATATAGAAGGAAATCTTGGATTAAGTCATTCACATCTTGTTGGGCTAAAATCCACTGAACTGCAGGCCAGATCCAGAAAAAAAGATGACCTTTCACTGGTTGCCCAGAGTAATATTCTCCATGTCTCTCTACTTACTTCTAGATAGCAGTACCTGCTAAATGATTGAATCCATGGCTTAGTAGCATCATACATTTCCCGTGCAGCTCGGAGGTTGCAGTTCACAATTATCTAGTCTGGACTCCACTGAGAAGTGATAATTAGATGCTAAATGTTAACTGGATTACAGCAGGAAATTGCTCCCACCAGTCACTTAGCACCTCATCAGGGGTTGGACCTTGAATGTTGTTTTCTACTTACTCTTCCTGTGCAGCTGCCTCTTCCTGACCTTTCTTCAACAGTCTGTATTTTATCTTTCTGTCCAGTTTTGGGATACCACATCTGTTCACCTCCTTGATAGCATCCGTATCTGTAGCACACAAGCAGAAATCTGTGACTCTTATAAGAGGGTGAACAGTCAAGAGGCTAAGGGTGTCTCTAAATTTTTCCTAGAAGAGAGAGAGAATTTACTATAATCATAATGGCAACCATCTATTGCTAACCTTCTGTGTGCAAGATATTTTGTAAGTGGTGAACAAGGATTATTTGGTTCATGATATGTCATGTAGTATTACCATCCACAAGCTACAGATGTGAAAATGAGAGCTGTAGGCAGATTCGAGATTGCAGGTAGGCTGGATGGATTCAGAGCCCACGTTTTTTTTTTTTTTTTTTGAGATGGAGTTTTGCTCTTGTTGCCCAGGCTGGAGTGCAATGGCACCATCTTGGCTCACCACAACCTCTGCCTCCCAGGATCAAGCGATTCTCCCACCTCAGCCTCCAGAGTGGCTGGGAGTGCAGGCATGCACCACCCTGCCTGGCTAATTTTGTATTTTTAGTAGAGGTGCTATTTCTTCATGTTGGTCAGGCTGGTCTTGAACTCCTGACCTCAGGTGATCTGCCTGCTTTGGTCTCCCAAAGTGTTGGGCTTACACGCGTGAGCCACTGTGCCCGGCCTTTGAGCCCGTGTTCTTGATCACTGTGCTGTACTATGGCCTCTCACTCACTTTAGCCTGGGTACCTCCTTATACTTCTTTGGTACTGAGAATAAAAATGTTATCATCATTCTATTGACCTCAATCAGAGCTTTAGGAGGGAAGGTGTTAAGTCCTCCCTATAGAAGGACAAACTTGGAGTGTCTAATGGGTCTGGAAAGGACTGTTTCCATGAAGCCAACTGGGAAATTTACCAGGCAAAAGGCCACTACTGGGAATTCTAAGGATGTAAGACTGTTGTTCCCTTTCTGTTCCCTTTGCAAATCCAAAAACACAAGTTTCAGCAAAGAATGGTAGATCAATGGGGTTAAGTCCTACGGAATGTGAGCTGATTTATAGAGGATTGGAAGACCATCAACAGGGAGGTTTGAGGGTGTCAATTCAAATATTGTGTTTATTCATCAATGTCCCAGATCACTGTGTCATCATCAAGGCTACGTGATTTTATTTGTATTTCATTACACCACAAAAGTTTAATACATTACTCGTATAGTGATGACAGATTTCTTTTCTTTCTTTCTTTCTTTTTTTTTTTGAGAGGGAGTCTCACTCTGTTGCCCAGGCTGGAGTGCAGTGGTGCGATCTTGGCTCACTGCACCTTCCACCTCCCAGGTTCAAGTGATTCTCCTGCCTCAGTCTCCTGAGTAGCTGGGATTACAGGCGCCCTCCACCATGCCTGGCTAATTTTTGTATTTTTAGTAGAGACAGGGTTTCACCATGTTGGCCAGGCTGGTCTCGAACTCCTGACCTCAGGTGATCCACCTGCCTTGGCCTCCCAAAGTGCTGGGCTTACTGGCATGAGCTACTGTGCCTGGCTCAGATTTCTTTTCTAATGGTGCTTTTTAAAATTCTACTCGTTGCAACAAATGTAACTATTTGTCTAAACTATTGTTTCATAAATAATACATTTGCATTCATTTTGACTTTCAATTGTGGATTTTTTTTGGGCCAGGGAGAAAAGCTCTACATGACTCAAAGCATTTTCCTACTTTTTTTAGTCATAAATCTAGCAGTTCTTATGGTAATTTTTGGTTTCCAACTTATCGTTTGTCCTGAAATTTCTCTATCAACATTTAATGTATCAATAAAATGGACGTTATAATTGCAACCTTCTTTTTGAACAAAACCTACTCTGAATACATATGATGGCCAAGCTGTTTGTTTGGCTTTATGTTTTTTTTCCAAAATATTGCCCAGCGATTGTGCTTTCAAAAGTATAATTCAGTCCCTACTGACTTACTTGCCATTCAAGACATTCTCTGGTACAACTTGTTATTCTGAGGTTTCCTCTAGGTGGTTGTTTTATACTTCTTCTTTGGCATGTATTTTCTTAGTGTTAACTATATATCTGGCTTGATCTTGGTACAAACTCACTTAGCATTTTAATCTGAATCTCACTTAATCCTTGTCACTCAGCTGATATAGACCGCACATTTACAATGCCAGTTTAATCATTCTGGAAACATTTGGTCATGAATAAAAGAACACGGCAGCTGTTCCAACTTGCAGGCAGGATGAGACCCTTCTTTACAGAGCTGTTCCAGGGGCTACTGTAAATTCACATTGACCTTGATTTCTTGCTTACGAGACAGACAATTATAAAATAGGTTGAATTTTTATTTTAAGCTGTTACATCTCCCAAGCTTACCAAACATTTTATTAAAATATTGCATGTCTGCTGAACTTCATTAGTCAACCTCCGGAGAAGTGATAATGTTTCTTGGGGTCTTTACTGTCATTTTTATCCTGCCCCCCTTCTTCATCTCTGAAAAGAAGCAATTTACACTTGCTAAGTATTTGAGAAACAAAATGGCAGGGATGGAAGGACGTACAAATTTAATCAATGTTTTTTCTCTGATACAGATTTATTTGCTGTTGAGACCATTGCAAATGGACCTTGCTAATGCCATATTTTCTGTGGTTCGGTGGTGAATAATTAGACTAAACAAGTTATGCAATAGTCAGTAGGCTTCTTCTAACACCCTCATATCTTTGAGTAGAAGCCTTCTTCCCCATTCCCAGAGATGGTATTGCTATTTGCTTTGCTGTTTCTTCACAACTTCCTGCATGAGTGTCTAAGTATCTCAAAGAATGCTCTGGAATCTGAGTTTATGACCCTGTGTACCCACCAGGATGGGCTAAGTTAAAGGACAAAAGAGCCCTACAATCTCAGTGGCTTAAAATCACCAGGGTTTATTTCCTGCTCACAGAACATTTTGATTACAGATTGTTTGGGGGCTCTGTCTTTTGACTGCCAAGGCAGGAGAAAGAGAATGTGGCAAATGGAGCACTGGCTTTTAAACTTTTTGCTCAGAGGTGACATAATCATTTCTTCTTCATTTCAGAGACTAAAACAAGTTTTAGTTCAAACTTATCTGTGTCTGTAAGGAGAACTCAAAATATTTGGTGAACAGCTCTAATGACGACCACACCCCTGGGGTACACAATTCCTGCAGAGATGACAAGGTACAGTCTACTTGGTATAATGCTTCCTCATTCACATTACATGTTCAGCTCAATAAATCTCTATCTAGGGCTGGTTGGTTACATGGTTTGTAGCGTCCAGTGTAAAATAAAAATGTATGGCCGCTTGTTCAAAAATTACGAAGAGTTTCAAGGGATTGACATCAGAGAATGAAACCAAGCATGGGGCCCTTCTAAATGTAGAACCCTGTTTAACTATACAGGTCATATGGTCATAAAACTGGCCCTGCATATATGCCAGGGAGGGAGGAGGAAGACAGGACCTCTAGGAGAAGCATCTGAGCATAGTAAATTAAATGTGTGTGCTTTCCTGGAGAGGCCACATAGAGCAAAGCAGATTGTCTCCCTGTCTCACAGGAGGTGCTGTCAGGATGAGTGAGACAATGTGAGAGTGAGAATTTTTCCTTTGCAAATCCCTACAGGGAGGTCACCTCTAAATTCAAGGCATAATCATTTTCCCAACAGTGGTTTAATGACATTAATTACGCTCCTGTAACTGACCTGCCTCACTCTTATGCTTTTCTTAGAGGATGAAGATTGAGGACACCCATCCCTGCCCTGACTTTCTCTAAGGAGGGAAACATGGTAGCCTGCCAATAAAGCATCAGGAATGAGTTCCATATGCCTGTGTTCATTTTGGCAAAGTTAAGTCAGAAGAACAGGTTTATTCCAACGGTAGGCAAGAGGACTGTTAACTAGAACTTATTGTCAAGATAACACCAGTCCACTGTGTCCCCCTTTAAAATAAAGGACCCTGGAGAGTCTGCCTGGCTTGTACAGAATCTTTAGGATTCAGAAATATTATTTTGACTGTTGTAAAATGTAAGAAAGCAAATTGCCCATTTAGGTTTTTTTTTTTTTTTTTTTTTTTGAAACGGAGTCTCACTCTGTAGCCAAGGCTGGAGTGCAGTGGGGCGATTTTGGCTCACTGCAAGCTCCGCCTCCTGAGTTCATGCCATTCTCCTGCCTCAGTCTCCTGAGTAGCTGGGACCACAGGCGCCCGCCAACACGCTCGGCTAATTTTTTGTATTTTTAGTAGAGACGGGGTTTCACTGTGTTAGCCAGGATGATCTCGATCTCCTGACCTCATGATCCACCCGTCTCAGCCTCCCAAAGTGTTGGGATTATAGGCGAGAACCACCGTGCCTGGCCTTTATTTATTTATTTATTTTTGATTAAACTCTTTGGGAAGTCATATGCTTATGTAAAGGTCATGAGAGACAACAACTTTAATAGTCCTAAGAACTAGAGTAGCACCCCCTTTTCTTATAGTCCTTTCCCTTTGTGGTATTGGAGTAACATTAAAAAAGACCCAGGTCAGTCTGCCTAGAAGTGACTTGGATATTTTTATTGTTTTCAGGCAGGAAGAAAGAGCCACACAGGAAATCGGCAATACTCCCAGTGTTATAACTGAGTTGGCAGATTGGAAAAACATCACTAGACAGAGTCATTTGCATCGGTGATATTTTGGATTTCACAAGTGAGTCATCTGCATCCTCCACCCAGTGAGTCAGCCATGCCCCTGACTAGCACGGAGCATCTCTATTTTGGTTAAGTGTGGAGACTGCATGACACCTGTCCTAGCAGATTGCAAACTTGCCATTTATACCACTTACAGTGACAATTCACTGAATTTTCGTGAATGGATTATCAACTAGTTAGGGTTCTTGTAACTGGTCGTGAAAGTCACAGAGAAATTGAGGGAGAAATTTACTTTACAGGAAACGGTTAACTATCATGCAGCACTTACTTGCAATAGCCAGGATGCTCATGAAAACAAAGAAATATACCTTGATGGCTTAATTGCTCATGGATGCAAATTAACTCAAGTGAGAAAGGGCTGGGCACTGGGTTAATTCTAAGGTGTTTTGCTGTTTCAGGTTTACATTCCCGTCTCAAACATATGCCTTGCATCTAACAGCTGGGCGTGAGAGTGGAGGTTTGAAGGTTGTGGGGGTGCTGATGGGAGCAGAACAGGTGAAGTCATGTGTAGCACATTATGAGATTTTAATCTTAACTGTGAATTAAAACATAGGTAAAGAAAAATCGTAAAGTGTTGAAATTCCACATGGGTCGGTTTAACAACTAGGTATTTTATTGTCACAACTAGAAGACTTGATTTTTGATTACAGAACAGGGAAGAGGGTGGATGACAAAATTGAAAGTAATCACAGGAATTAAGGAAAAATTCAAATCAATCTCTGTACCATTTGCTGATGCTATTTACATTCACCTTAAGTTTTCACTCTAGGAGAGAAGACTGTTAGATGGAAGGGTTAAAATGAGATTAGGTATGAATTAGGCCAGTGAAAAGTTGAAAATTTTGTTAGGTTCCTAGGGTTTTGTGTGTGTGTGTGTGTGTGCGCGCATCTGAACAAATGATGGCTAATTTGCTTTGACTGTTTGGGAATATTCCTTTGTTGGCAGTTTCCAAAAGTGAGCAGCAGTAGCTATTCTTATATCAGATAAAACAGACTTTAAAGCAACAACAGTTAAAAAAGGCAAAGATGGTAATTATATAATAATAAACGGATTAATCCAACAAGAAGATACTACAATCCTAATTATTTACCCATAGCTCTAGAGCTCCCAGATTCATAAACAATTGCTACTAGACCTAAGTAAAGAGATAAACGCAACACAATAATAGTGGGGGACTTCAACTCCTCTGAAAGTACTTGACAGATCACCGAGGCAGAAAGTCAACAAAGAAACACTTGACTTAAACTACACTCTAGAGCAAATGGACCTAATAGTTATTTATAGAACATTCTACCCAAGAACTGTAGAATATATATTCTTTTCATCAGCACATGGAACATTCTCCAGGATAGACCATGTGATAAGTCACAAAACAAGTCTCAATGCATTAAAAATTGAAATAATATCAAACATCTTTTCAG
The DNA here is from genome assembly GCF_000951045.1 of Mandrillus leucophaeus. Lineage (NCBI taxonomy): Eukaryota > Metazoa > Chordata > Mammalia > Primates > Cercopithecidae > Mandrillus > Mandrillus leucophaeus. The sequence continues at coordinate 6,188,762 of NW_012106030.1, read as the reverse complement.
ACCACAGTGGAATCAAACTAGAAGTCAACTCCAAAAGGACCCTCAAAACTATGTAAATACATGGAAATTAAACCATCTTTTCCTGAATGATTTTGGGGTTATCAATGAAATCAAGATGGGAATTGAAAAATTATTCAGAATGAATAATAGTGACATAAGTTATCAAAATCTTGGATACAGTAAAAGCAGTGCTAAGAGGAAAGTTTATAGTACTAAATGCCTACATCAACAAGTCTGAAAGATCACAAATTGACAACCTAACATTGCACCTCAAGGAATTAGACAAGTAAGAACAAACCAAGCCCAAAGCTAACAGAAGAAAAGAAATAACGAACATCAGATCAGAACTAAATAAAATTAAAACAGCAAAAAACAAAACAAAAGATGAATGAAACAAAATGTTGGTTCTTTGTAAAGGTAAACCAAATCAATAGACCATTAGCCAGATTAACCAAGAAAGGAAGAGAGAAGATTCCAATAAGCTTAATTAGGAATGAAAATGGAAACATTACAACCAAACCACAGAAATACAAAAGATAATTTGAGACCACTATGAACACTTCCATGCACACAAACTAGAAAATCTAAAGGAAATGGATAAATTCCTAGAAACATAAAACTCTCCTGGCTTGAATCAGGAAGAAATAGAAACCTTGAACAGACCAATAACAAGCAGTGAGATTGTAATTTAAAAAACTGATGTATAGCACTGCTGCTGATCTGTAATAAAAAAAAAAGTTGCCAAACAACAGCAGTAAGAGCCCAGGGCCAGAGGGATTCTCAGTGGAATTCTACCAGACAATCAAATAAGAATTGGTACTAATCCTGCTGAAACTATTCTGAAAGATTGAGAAAGAAGGAATCCTCTACAACTCATTCTACAAAGCTAGTATCACTCTGAAACCACAACCAGGAAAGGATGTAAAAAAAGAAAATTACAGACCAATATCCTTAATAAACATAGACACAAAAATCTTCAACAAAATGCTAGCAAAACAAATCCAACAGTACATCAAAAAGATACTTCGCCATGATCAAGTGGATTTCATCCTAGGGATGGTTTAACATTTGCAAGTCAATAAATGTGATACCTCACATAAACAGAATAAAAACCTAAAACCATATGATCATCTCATTAGACACAGGAAAAGCATTCGATAAAATCCAGCATTGCTGTATGATAAAAACCCTCAACAAATGAGGTATAGAAGGAATATACCTCACAATAATAAAAGCCATCTATGACAAACCCATGGCCAACATCTACTGAATGGGAAAGGTTGAGAACATCCCCCCTAAGAACTGGAGCAAGTCAAGGATGTCCTCTTTCACCACTCCTGTTCAATATAGCACTGGAAGTCCTAGGCAGAGCAATCAGGCAAAAGAAATAAATAAAGTGTATCCAAATTGGAAAACAGGAAGTCAAACTATCTCTATTTGCCAATGATATGATTGTGTACCTAGAAAACCCTAAAGATTTCTCCAAAAGACTGCTAGATTTGACAAATGAATTCAGTAAAGTCTCAGGTTACAAAATCAATGCACACAAATCAGCAGCACTGATATACACCCAAAATGACTAACCTGAGAATCAAATCAAGACCTCAATCCCTTTATAATAGCTGCAAAAAATAAAATACCTAGGAATATGCTTAACCAAGGAGGTGAAAGATGTCTACAAGGAGAATTACTAAACATTGCTGAAAGAAATCATAGATGACACAAACAAATGGAAATACATCCCATGCTCATGGATTGGAAAAATCAGTATCATGAAAATGACTATAACTACCCAAAGCAATTTATAGATTCAATGCAACTCCTATAAAAATACCAACATCATTTTTCACAGAATTAGAAGAAAAAAAATCTTAAAACTTATATGGAACCAAAAAAGATCCCCAATAGCCATAACAATCCTAAGCAAAAAGAAGAAATCTGGATACATTACACTGACTTCAAATTGTACTATTAGGTTGTTGCAAAAGGATTGGCGAAAACCTCAATTATTTTTGCACCAACCTAACACAGGCCTGTACTAACCAAAACAGCATAGTACTGGTATAAAAGTAGATACATAGACCAATGGAACAGAAAATAAAACCCAGAAATAAAGCCAAATACTTACAACCAACTGATCTTCAACAAAGTAGACAAAAACATACAGGGGGAAGGGACTCCCTATTCAATAAATGGTGTTGGAAAAACTGGATAGCTACATGTGGGAGAATTAAGCTGTATCCCTATATCTTACCATATACAAAAATAAACTAAACATGGATCAGAGACTTAAATCGATACCTGAAAATTTTCTAGAAGAAAGCCTAGAAAAAACTCTTCTAGACATTGGCCTATGCAAATAATTTATAACTAAGACCCTAAAAGCAAATAAAACAAAACTAAAAATTGACAAATGGTACTGAATTAAACTAATGAGCTTCTTCACACCAAAATAAACTATCAACAGAGTAAACAGACAACCTACAGAATGGGAGAAAATATTTGCTAATTATGCATCTGACAAAAGACTAGCATCTAGAATCTACAAAGAGCTCAAACAAATCGGCAAGAAAAAAAACAAACAAATAATCCCATTAAAAAGTAGGCAAAGGACATGAAGATACATTTCTCAAAATAAGATATACAGATGGCCAACAAACATATGAGAAAATGCTCAACGTCACTAATCATCAAGGAAATGCAAATTAAAACCACAATGAGACACCATCTTACCCCAGCCAGAATGGCCATTATCAAAAAGTCAGAAAAATAAAAGACATTGGTGTGGATGTGGTGAAAAAAGAATGCTTATACTCTGCTGCTGGTGGGAATTTAAATTAGCACAACCTCTATGGAAAACAGTATGGAGATTTCTCAAAGAACTAAAAGTAGATCTACCATTTAATCCAGCAATCTCACTACTGGGCATCTATCCAAAGGAAAATAACTAATGATATCAAAAAGACACCAGCACACATATGTTTATCATGGCACAATTCACAGTTGCAAAGGTATGGAATCAACCAAATTCCCATCAACCAGTGAGTGAATAAAGAATATATATATACACACACACACAGCATGGAATACTAATCAGCAATAAAAAGAATGAAATAATGTCTTTGGCAAAATAATTTGTTTGTTTTTAAGGTATCTAGTACAAAGGTAAGTAACAGAACAAATATTATTCCACTCTATGCAAACAGAAACATTAGTGGAGGCGGTATTATAGAGGAGGAGTTAAAAACATGAGCTTTGTAATCAAATTTGTTAAAATGTAGTTGGAATTCACCTTCTGTGTGACCTTGGAAATGTTATTTGATTCCTCCAAGTTTTAGTTTCTTAATCTGTAAAATACGATTGTACTTTAGGACTTTCTTTTCAAAGAAGATTAACCTAGACAACATATGATGTGTGTTTATAAAATAGGTTCACTTGCATATTACTAGGGTGTGATAACAACCACGATGATAGTGAGAGTTCTTGTCTCTCTTCATCAGCGGTTCCATATAGGGCATGTTTTCCTCTCTTGTCTCTCTCTGAGTAGAAGATTTTGGCAAAGCTAGACTCTAGCTTCCGCATGTTCTTTATGACTCCCTTACCAAGCTCCCCCTGTGTGGTGATGGCTGAGCCCACCCTGCTTTGAGAGTGAGGAATCTACAATGAATAACAACCTACCTATTTATGCTATGATCTTTACTTTCCAAAATGGCACAATTATTTAGAATCTAGAAATCAGAACTACTAGTGTAGTGGTTTTCGAATTTGCAATAATCATCATAACACGCATTTACTATGTGCCAGGAACCATGGTAAGCCTTGAACAGCCTATCTCAGTTGAAATCTTGCTCATAACCTCAACATGAGAAACAGAAGCAGAGCTACTCTGGTTGAAACCAGTAGGTTTGTTTGGTGTGAGTGGGAAGGCTATTGTCATCTAGCCTCATTGCCTTCCCTCATGACATCCTTAAGCTCCCTTCACTGGACTCGTGGACCTGTTAGAGAGCTGCCATGTGTTGTGGCAGTCAATTAGGACAAAGAGTCAAACTGAAAGTAACAACTAAGCCGTTATTCACTCACTTCAATGGTGTTATCACGAGGCCAGAAAGAGAAAGAGGGTACCAGCTTCCTCAGTGTCCCATTTTTCTCCTTGGCGTGGCACTGGGAAGGGGTCAGATGGATCAGCACAGATTGGGGAGGGGGTTTGTCTCACTGCTGAGGGAGCCCCAAACACAGGCTCCTGTCATTTTATGAATGTGGGGCTCTGGGGAAGGAGAGGCACCTGAACAGTGTCTCAGCCAAGTCCCTCCCCTCCCACCCGCTACGCCCCACCCTGCTCATACACATATAGGGAAGCTTTGAATGGAGGGGCCCAGGCTGGGCATGCAAATGTGTGTATGAGCAGGGCCAGTGGGGGTGGGGTGGGCAGAGCTAAAGCTGCAACTCCCTCCAGAGACTGTCACGCACTGGCTCTGCACCAAATGTGATGTGAGGACCACAGCTTTCTCCACATGAGGCCTGCAGGCAGTCTTTGTGATTGCCTGTAGTTGAGCCTGAAAGAACACACGTAGGATTCTAGCCTTGAGTCTGACTCCTCAAGATTCTTTGAGTATGGTTTGAAAACTATCGTAATACTTGATAAAATGTAGGATTGCTTTATGAAGGAAAGATGTAGTCATTTGGCTGTTAGGGAGAATGGAGTTTAATATATTCTGTGCTAATACATAGTTTATATACCTAATTAGCATAATAAACTCACTTTAATATACCAGTTGGTCATCTTTTTATTCTTTTTCTTTTTTTTGAGAGGCAGGGTCTCACTCTGTCACCCAGGCTGCAGTGCAGTGGTGTGCTCATGGCTCACTGCAGCTTTGACCTCCCAGGCTCAAGCAATCCTCCCTCCTCAGCCTCCTGAGTAGCTGAGACTATAGGTACACACCACCACGCCTGGCTAAGTTTTGTATTTTTTATAGACAGAGTTTCGCCATATTGCCCTGGCTGGTCTTGAACTCCCGGGCTCAGGGGTCTGCCCACCTCCACCTTCCAAGTGTTGGGATTACAGGTGTGAGCCGCCATGCCTGGCTGGTCACGCTTTTAAAGGCATGCCATTTATCATGCAGGTGGATATCAAGTTGGCTTTTCTGTTTTCATATTTTTGCCATTCACTGTCCATATCTAAACTTTTGTGGCTCCTCTCTGCAGTGGACAAAATAAGAACTGTAATGCTAGCATGAAATGTTATAACATGAAAACATGAAGCCTTTTGTAAATAAGGTGTCAGTTATTGTTTGTAGTCAAATTCATGGTTTCTCAGCGATTCGGAGCAGAGGAACAACTCTTGCCAAATACAAATCCTTTGTCTCTCAAATCAGATTTGAAATGATGACCTGTAGTTACTCAGCATTTACATGGTATTTTTATATGAATAAAATGAATCTCAATTATTTTTACTAGTGATGATCATGTACTTTGGGGGATTTCAGTACATTTGTGTTGGTTAATGAGTGGATTGGCCTTCTCTACATTAAAAAAATAACCAGAAACAACCTTAAAATACAAAATTCTGTTTTCCAATTTTTAGATGCAAGCTTAGATTTAACTTGAAGATCCTGACTTCAGAATTCTTTTTTTTTTTTTGAGATAGATTCTCACTCTGTTGCCAGACTGGAGTGCAGTGGTGCGATCTCAGCTCACTGCAACCTCCGCCTCCTGGGTTCAAGCAATTTTCATGCCTCAGCCTCCTTAGTAGCTGGGACTACAGATCCACACCACCACATCCAGCTAATGTTTTTTGCATTTTTAGTGAAGATGGGTTTCATCATGTTGGCCAGGTTGGTCTCAAACTCATGACCTTAAGTGATCCACCCATCTTGGCCTCCCAAAGTGCTGGGATTATAGGCGTGAGCCACTGCATCTGGCCCTGACTTCAGAATTCACTTGCATATTGCTATGAATGGACTCAAATAAACCTTTGCTGATTTGTTTGCATATTTAGTAATAAAATTAGCATGCTGGTTAAAACTGGCTTTTGTGACATTTTTTCCAGGACAGTTGAAGTCAAAACTGCATACACAAATAGCTCAGATAAGGTTTTTAGAGTCAATGGATGCCAGTCTATGGAGCCATGGATATGATTTTCTGGTAGTGTGCCTTTTAGCCCCTACCCTTTGGGTGTATTGGTGAAATGGTGGTATGTATTAATAATGATAATGTGCCATCATTTCACCAAAACACCCAAAGGGTAGGGAATGATGATACATATTAATGATACCTTCCAAGGCTCTCTTTCTAAAAAGGGGAACTCATATTAGAATTGGGGTCTCCTATGGAATACTTAAAAACCACTGACAAGATTTGATTTGATTTCTCCTATCATGGTTTAGAGACTTGGTCATGCCCAGAAGATGGTAATTGATGAAGCACTTCCTGCTTGGGAGGAGATAAGGACTACTCTGCAATTTCAAAAGCAGTTACAATATTAGAAAAAAACAGTATTTTGATATTGCAGCTCTCAAATAATTGGTTCTTTGAATTCTATGTTGCTTTCCTCTTTGATAAGCACAGCCAAAGAGGAGGGTTTGGAGTTGTTCCCTGGGTCCCGTCTTGTTTATCTAGTTGGTTAGAGAACATGTGAAAGGGAAGAGAAAGTACACTGTAAGTTGGCTGAGGACACCGCTCTCTGGAGGGTAGGATTAGCATTTAATTAGAGGTTAGAAACAAATAGGACTAAGTTCAATTCCTGCCAACTTTATCTTATTCATATGGAGAGGATCAGCAAGCTTTACAAAACGAAGTTCAAAAATACTTAGGAAAGACGGATAGGTTGAAGAGTTCACCATTTTAGAAAAGGGAGTGTGGGTTTGTGTCAGTGGATACTTCAGTAGGAAAATAGAATGTAGGCTGCCATTATCTAGTTCTGCTTGTAAGTAGTCAAGCCTAGATTCAGGGCTGGTTTTTTATACTAGACTCTGCAACTAGGGAAGTCACAAAGAATTTTCACTGTTCACAGAAAGTCAAGAGTGCTTTAATGTTGTATAATAACACTATCAGTAAGGGTAAAAGAAGCTGTGTTTTTTTTGTTGTTGTTGTTGTTTTTTTTTTTTGGTGGGGGCGGGGGTGGTTCTGGAAAAGAGGAGGAGGTTAAGCAATAAAGGAGCAAATCTTCAAATATTGTGGGATAGAAACTTGACCTACTCCTCTGCTACCAATAACAGTAGAATTACAGAATCATATTTGAATGGTCCCCTGGGGCATCCTCATCCAACTTATGCATGAATCTTTCAGACAATATCCCCCAGTAGGCAATCATTTCAACTTGTGAACCCCTCAGATTCCAGACAATCTAGCACCACTGAGGCAGATCAATCAAAATTTGAGGCTTTGGAGCCTAAACTGACCTCGATATAACTTCGCCTTAAATTTAGGTCCTGATTTTAGAGCCAAAGAGAATGAGATCATCTTTTCCCTCTTCCACAAGACAGGTTTCTGAGTAGTTTGAGGGCAGCTGCCGTATTCTGTGCTTCAAAGTTTTTTTCAGAATAAGCACTAGACACCTCTACTTCTTTTCTTCAACTCTTTGTCATATGCATGATTTCATTCTCCTTGTGATATTTTCTTTTCTTTAAACATACTTCAATATGTCAATGCCTTTTAAAGCTATAGCACAGAGAGCTGGGCATATTATTGTCTGAACAATGTAGAGAAAAGCAGGACACTGACTTCCTTGTTCTGTATTCTCATCTTCTATTAAGGAAGTCTAAGGTGACACTGTATGTGTTACAGCCATATCACTCTGAATTTGCCATCACTTGAAGACCTAGGTTATTTATGTGCCTGCTGTCATTACATCACAGCTCCTGAGTTTATTTTTAGAATTGTAAAATACCACATTAGTTTCCTATAGGTGCTGTAACAAACTAACACAAACTCAGTGACTTAAAATAATAGAAATTTATTCCATTACAGCTCTGGAGGCCAGCAATCTCAGGGATATACTCCCTCTTGAAGCTCTAGAGGAGAACCTGTTCCTGGCCTCTTCTAGCTTCTGGTGGCTGTTGGCATTTCCTGGTTTGTGGCTGCATCTCTTTCTGCTGCATCTTCACATGGCCTTCACCTCTGTGTGTGTGGTCTGTCCCAATCTTCCTCTGCCTCTCTCTTACAAGGATACACATAATTGCATTTAGAGGCCACCTGGATAATCTAGGGTAAGTTCCTCCTTTCAAGATTCCAGGAAAAATTTCTTCTCCGTTTGTGGACCTACCTGTGAAATTAGAAAACAAGTTATCTGCTTCCAAAATACGAAGATGGGACAGGTATAGAGTAACAGTTACAGATATTTCCATTCCAAAATGGAGAAAATAGAAGGAATAAAGGGATCGCCATCCCAAGATAATTCAAAATAAGGCATGAGAACAATCTTCTGCGACTTGAGGCTCTGCCCTGTAGGACCACGGCTCCATCCTCTGCCTGTGTGCCTGTGGCTCAGGCCTCTGGCTCTGAAGCTCCAGGTCTAACTCTGCCTTGGGGGAAATCCAAGAGAGCACATGTTTGCAGTGGTTTTATCTGCTTATTTCCTGCCTGTGAAATTCTGGGAGTCTGAAAACCTTCTTTCATTTTATCTTGTCTCTGTCTCCTTTAGTTCATGCTGAGAGTGCTTCTGCTGGTGTAACATTTTCAAAATCTTCTCCCATATATGCCATATGGATTCCCGCTATTAGACCAGAGCGTTTCCTGCAGATCTTTCCTGGATAATTCTATCTCTATTCTTGACTTCTGCTGAGATGGTTGAGTAGATCTATGAATCACTTGCTAAATCTCTTTATTACATGTTGTCCACTCTCATCCTTGGCCTTATCTCCAGAGCATGCTTTCCTAACAGCCAATCTACTAATTTTTGCATCCTTTGCAATCTGGATAGACTAAGAATTTCCCAGATCACCGAGTCCTGACTCTGTTTTGAATAACAGGTCCTTGATTTATCTCTTTTCTCTTGAATTTTGCTATAGGCAGCAGGAAAAAATACCAGACCACACCTTAACACTTTGGAAATCTACTCTGCTAAGTAGAGAAGTTCATCACCTACATGTTCGGCTTTCTACATAACTGTAGGACACAATGCAGCCAAATGCGTGCCCCTATACAACAAGGATCACCCCCTTCCCGTTTCCAATGACATATTTCTCATTCTTTCTGAGCCCTCGTTAGAATCACCTTTAACATTGGTATTTCCACAAACACTTTGTTTATGATAACACATGTATTTTTCTAAGATGAGAAATGCTTTCTATACTGTGCTTATTTCCTTCTGAGCCCTCACCAGCAATATCTTTATCTGTATTTCTACCAATAGTCTGTTCAAGGCAATCTAGGCTTTTGCTATCATGCAACTCAAAATTTTTCCAGTCTTTACCTGTTATTCAGTCCCAAAGCCACTTCTGCATTTCTAGGTGTTTGTTGTAGCGGCATCTCACTACTTATACCAAAATCAGTGTTAGTTTCCTGTGGCTGCACTAAAAACTACTATAAATTTGGTAACTTAAAACAACAGAAAATTTATTCTCTCACAGTTCCATATGTCAGAAATCAAAAATCAAGGTGGCAGGCAGGGCCACACTACCTCCAGAAGCTCCAGTGAAGAATTTATTATTTGCCTCTTCCAGCTTCTAGTGGCTGTGGACTTGGCTTGTGCTATCTTTCTCTATTCAGTCCTTACATTGCTTTCTTGTGTGTTTGACCTAAAGACTCGTCTCTCTCTTATAAGGATACAAGTGATAGCATTTACAATTCACCCTGATAATCGTGAATAACACCTCCTTTCAAGATCTTTAATTTAATCACAATGATTGTTATATAAGGTAATATTTTCATGTCCTAAAAATTTGAAAGTGAATATATCTTTGGAAAGCCATTTTCTTCAGCTTACTACATGCCTCAAAATGCTTCCAGTTTCTATGCAGTATGTAATTCCAAAGCCATTTCCTTATTTTTAGGTATTTGTTATAGCAATATCCCACTTCTGGCACCAAAATCTGTGTTAGTCTTCTATGGCTGCTACAACAAATTACCACAGACTTGGGAGCTTAAAATAATATAAATGTTTTTCCTCACAGTTCTGAAGGCCAGAAGTCTGAATTTAATATGACGGGGCTGAAATCAATGCATTGACATAACTGTGATCCTTCCAGAGGTTCCGGGGAGAATCTGTTTCTTGCTTCTGGTGTCTGTTAGCATTCTTTGACTTGTGACAGCAAGTCACTCTAATCTCTGCCTGTATGCTTACATTGCCTTTTCTTCTCTTTGTGTGTAATTGCTCTCTGCCTCTCTATTAATAGGATATGTGAGATGACATTTAAGACTCATACAGATGATCTAAGGTGATCTCTACACCAATATTCATAACAATCACATTTGTAATGACTCTTTTTCCAAATAAGATCCCAGAAATTAGAAGGTGAGTATCTTTTGAGGAGTCATTTTCAGCCTTCCACAAATATCATCATGTTCCTTTTTTACACAAAGAAAGAAACTAGCTTAAAGAAGGTAAGTGAGTCTCTAGAATGAGTTTGCATTCTTAGAATGAATAGCTGGAGCAAGAAGATTCTTTCCAGCACTTACTGCAGTGGAAGGAAGTGACCAGAAGTGAGGTCCTCTAACTCCTTACCATGACTACACAGTTGGTAATTGGAGGGAAGTAAATATAGGATATTATAATTATCTTTATTAATTTATGCTATATTTGACCCTTTATTCTAATCTCTTCACTTAAACACGTAGAATATGTTTTCTCAACAGTGGCCCTAATGACATTTGAATTGAATAATTCTTTCTTGGTCAGTGAGGGACAAAGTAGTGGCCTGTCCTCTGAATTGTGGAATGTTTATCTCTGGCTTTTACCCGGTAGATGTCAGTAGTACTGCTCTTCTTCCCACCCCTCAAACCCCACTCCCAGCCATGACAATAAAAAATGTCTCCAGATGTTGCCAAGAATAACAGGACTATAGACAAATGCTACAGATGACCATTACTTTCTTCCTCTTGGACCATAAACATGCTTTTTAGAGCCAGTTGTCAGCACATCTAACAATGTTATCATTTAGCTTATTATATTGTTCATAACAGTAATTTGAGGGTGTTTATCAAATGCCTGGCTGAAATCTAGATCCTAAGTCTACCACATTTTAATAATAATTTCTAGAAAAAGGGATAGAATGAGTTTGACTGAATTTTGGCCCAGGAATTATGGTTTCCTTTCTGAAGAGCTCAGAAATCATACTATTCCACATCCGTTCTAGAGTCTTTTGGTGATTAACATTGACCTCACCAGCATATGTTTGTGGGATCAGCCTATTTCCCTTCAAAATATTTCACCATTCTCATTCTTTTAGTACTTAATTTTTAATGCCTGATTTCTACAAGACAAAAAACAATAGATACGTAATTCCACTTGTAATTTCTTTTTGCACCTGAGGTCACAGAAAAAACAATATATGCTGTTGTCTCCAGTACAGAGTATATACGTATGTGTATATTAACATCTTACCATCAGCAAACTCTTTCTTAGAATCTCTTCCTTCACCTACTTTTTTATATGAACAGATACTTCTCAAAAGAAGACATTTATGCAGCCAACAGACTCATGAAAAAATGCTCATCATCACTGGCCATCAGAGAAATGCAAATCAAAACCACAATGAGATACCATCTCACACCAGTTAGAATGGCGATCATTAAAAAGTCAGGAAACAACAGGTGCTAGAGAGGATATGGAGAAATAGGAACACTTTTACACTGTTGGTGGGACTGTAAACTAGTTCAACCATTGTGGAAGACAGTATGGCGATTCCTCAAGGATCTAGAACTAGAAATACCATTTGACCCAGCCATCCCATTACTGGGGATATACCCAAAGGATTATAAATCATGCTGCTATAAAGACACATGCACATGTATGTTTATTGTGGCACTATTCACAGTAGCAAAGACTTGGAACCAACCCAAATGTCCATCAATGACAGACTGGATTAAGAAAATGTGGCACATATACACCATGGAATACTATGCAACCGTTAAAAAGGATGAGTTCATGTCCTTTGTAGGGACATGGATGCAGCTGGAAACCATCATTCTCAGCAAACTATCACAGGACAAAAAGCCAAACACTGCATGTTCTCACTCATAGGTGGGAATTGAACAATGAGAACACTTGGACACAGAAAGGGGAACATCACACACTGGGGCCTGCTGGAGGGTGGGAGGAGCGGGGAAGGATAGCATTAGGAGATATACCTAATGTAAATGATGAGTTAATGGGTGAAGCACAACATGGCACATGTATACATATGTAACAAACCTGCACATTGTGCACATGTACCCTAGAACTTAAAGTTTAATAATAATAATAAAAAAATCTCTTCCTTGATTGAAACCTTGCTTCTGGATGCCAGAATTACATATCCAACTGCCAATTTGACAACTGCGCTTGGATGTCTCAAACATAATTCAAACAACTCTTGAACTCAAGATTTTCAACCCCAACTTCGGTCATCTTGGCTGTTTCTTAGCTTGGTAAAGGGCACCACCATCTGGTCAGTTCTGCAAACCGGAACCACAGAAAAGAGTCACACACCTTCTTCCCTCTTACCCAATTCGTCAAAAAGTTCAATGAATTATGCTTCCTAAAAGCACCTTCACATTTTCCCCTTCTTGTTAGATCCACTGTCCTGCACCAGTTCAAGGTACAGCTGTCTCACCTGGACTAATGAAAACTTGCTCATTGGGTCCCCTGAGCCCATGCCAGGTTGGCATACTGGTCTTTTTGAGATATAAATCTGACTATGCTATTCCATCAATGAATTCTCTTTGTTCCTGGAAAAAAGTTAAATCTTGACCACGGCTTAGAAAGCCCTGTCTAGACTATCTTGCCTACCTTTGCAGTTACATCTCACTGCCTTCGTCTCTGCGCCCAGCCATGCTGGCCTTCCTTCAGTACTTGGGCACGCCTTGCTCACACTGTCACGAGGCTCCTGCACTCGTAATTCTGTCTGCCAGGCAGGCTCTTCTCTGCCATGCTTGTATCCTCATTTAACTCCTTCTCATTCCAGGTCTCAGCTCAACCATCCCTCCCCGAGGGGGTCTTTCCCAACCACTTCGTAACACATTCCTTTGCTCCCCTAAATCAAATCTCCCAAATCTATGCTGTCATAGCACCACATACTTCTTCACAACACATGGCAAATACGATTTTACATTTGTTTGAGTGACAATTGAATTGATGCGTCTCCTACGCTAAATAACTGACCTTCTTGAGGAAACAGATGCCACTTGATTTTGTTCACCTTTAGATCCTTGGCACATTTTTATTTTCCATGCCATGTTCATGTCACTTTCCTAACCCCTGCCAAGTACCTAGTGTGTTGTATGAGGCTAATATTTTTTTGGATGTATGGGTGAGAGAATGGGTGCATATTGGTTTCTATTCCCTGGTAACATACTTGTATATTCTTTCAAGACTAAAGATGGATTTCTCCAAAAGAGACTATGGAAATGAAGCCCAACCTGATTTTGCTTCATCTGGTCAAATTAATATAAAACCATCTGCCTTTAGAAATAGATAAAACTATCATTCTCTTTCCCCATAATTCAGAAACCATTTCTTTTATTAGGTATGTCTTATTTTAAAAGGTATTGTTATTGCTTTTTTAAAGAGAAATACAAATCAAAACCACAGTGAGATACTATCTCATGCCAGTTAGAATAGTGATTATTAAAAAGTCAGGAAACAACAGATGCTGGAGAGGATGTGGAGAAATAGGAACGCTTTTACACTGTTGGTAGGAGTGTAAATTAGTTCAACCATTGTGGAAGACAGTGTGGAGACTCCTCAAGGATCTAGAATCAGAAATACCATTTGGCCCAGCAATGCCATTACTGGGTATATACCCAAAGGATTATAATTCATTCTAGTATGAAGACACATGCACATGTATGTTTACTGCAGCACTATTTACAATAGCAAAGACTTGGAACCAACCCAAATGCCCGTCAATGATAGACTGGATAAAGAAAATGTGGCACATACACACCATGGAATACTATGCAGTCATAAAAAAGAATGAGTTCATGTCCTCTGTAGGGACATAGATGAAGCTGGCAGCCATAATTCTCAGCAAACTAACACGGGAACTGAAAATCAAACACTGCATGTTTTCACTCATAAGTGGGAGTTGAATAATGAGAACACATGGACACAGGGAGGGGAACATCACACACCGGGGCCTGTTGAGGGGTGGGAGGCAAAGAGAGAGAGAGAGTATTAGGACAAATACCTAATGCATGCAGGGCTTAAAACCTAGATGGGCTGATAGGTGCAGCAAACCACCATGGCACATGTATACCTATGTAATAAACCTGCATGTTCTGAACTTTTATCCCAGAACTTAAAGTAAAATTTAAAAAAATAAAAAAAGAAAATGTATTGTGATTGCTGTTTTTCTTGTTTGTTTGTTTTTGTTTGTTTGTTTGTTTGTTTTTTGCAAGCTGTAGTTGGTTCTGGGGTTTAGTCCTTCTGACTTTTTTTTACTTTATAGGTCTTATGCAATTCATTTGGCACTTAATATTGATGAAGTCTTTCTCACTACATGTAGTTAAAAAAAAAAACTATTCCTCCAGAGATCTATGTAGCCATCCCAACCCGATATTGTCCTTTTCTTGCTTTCAGCAACATTGATCTGTTTTTCATTTGGAGAGCCTCTCTGGTGTCTTTTGCCAACTTTTCTAAAATCTTAAGTCCACCTCAACGTTGCTCAAAATTCTCCCTCTGAAAGAGGAAGTTTTATGTACTGTGAGTGGGAATATAAATTAGTACAGCCATGATAGAAAACAGTATGGAAATTCCTCAAAAAACTAGAAGTAGAACTACCATATGATTTAGCAACCCCACTGCTAGGTATGTGTCCAAAGAAAATAGAATCATTTATGTTGAAGAGCATCTGCCCTCCCATGTTTACTATCCACTATTCACAGTAGCTAAGGTATAGAATCAACCTGTATCTATCAGTGGATGAATGGATAAAGAAGATGTGGTATATATACACGATGGAATACTATTCAGCTATTTAAAAGAATAAAATTTTGTCATTTGCAACAACACAGATGAGTCTGGAGGATATTATGTTGTTAAATGAGCTAAGCACAGAAAAATAAATACCACATGTTTTCATTCATATGTGGAAGCTAAAAATGTTGATTTCTTAGAAGTAAGGAGTAGAATCGTGGTTACTAGAGGCCAGGAAGGGGAGTAGAGGGAGAATATAGAGAGAGGGGTTGGTTAATAGTTACAAAATCACAGATAAGAGGAATGTTTTAGTGTGATAGCACAGCAGGATGACTATAGTTAGCAATAATTTATTGTATTTGTTCAAATAGCTAGAAGAGAGGATTTTGAATGTTTCCAACCTGAAGAAATGACAAATGTTTGAGCTGCTGGATATGCTAATGACCCTGATTTGATCATTACACACTATATATGTGTATCAGAATAGCACACTGCATCCCATAAATATGTACAATTATTATGTGTCAATTAAAATAATAATAAGTAAAAAAGGAATTCCCCTCTGTATACCAATAACTCAAATGTGATATGGGTGGTTTCTCCCTAAGTTAGAATCCTTCCATTTCACCCACCAGTCAGTCCGTCGTTTCTGACCTGCTGCCAGTTTCTCTGTCCAGCTGTGTGGCCTCAGGAAAGCCCCATTGCCTGTCAACGTTCCAATTTCTTTTCTTTCAGAAGAGGAGGTTGAACTAGATAAGGTCCCATTGTACTGAAAACATTCAAAGCAAAGTGGGGATATCACAGTGGAAGAATCAGCTTTTAAGATTTCTATTGAGGTTGGAATATGAAGTAAAAAGCATTACCTTATAAAATCAGGAATTTAAAATGAACAATAAGGAAAGACTTCTAAAAAGTGAAGATTCCAAAATACAAGACGAGACTGATTCCTAGAAGAATAATTCATATATGTGTGGGTCTAATTCTGGGTTCTCTATACCATTGATTTATGTGTGTATCCTTTTGCCAATATCAACTCTCTTGATTACTGTAGCTATATATTAAGTGTTAACATCAGGTGAAGTGATGCCTCCCACTTTATTCTTTCTCAAGATTCTTTTAGCTATTCTAGGGCCTATGTCTTCCCATGTAAGTTTCAGAATAAGTTTGTCTATTTCTACAAAAGATCTCACTAGAATTTAGATAGAAACAGCATTAATTACAGATCAATTTAGGAAAAATTGACATCGTTACTGTATTGAATCTTCCAATCCACGAACAGTATGTGTTCCATTTATGTAGGCGTTCTTTGACTTCTTTCATCAGCATTTTGTAATTTTCTTCAAACATATCCTGTGTTTGTCTTGTTAGGTTTATACCTGAGCATTTCATCTTCTTTGAAGAGATTTTAAATGACATTGTGTTTTTAAATTTTGCTTTCTCCATGGCTGTAATAAGTATAGAAATGCAATTGCTTTGTGCATGAATCTTGTATCTTGCGACCTTGCTAAATTCACTTATTAGTTCTGGAGCTTTTCATTTTGTAGATTTCTTTTAGTTTTCTATGTAGACAATCATGACAATGGTTTTTTAAAATATATGTGTTTTTTCTTTAATTGGATTCTAAGGTCTTTGAGGCCTTTGGGAATTGTATGTTTCTAGATCATACAAATAGTAAGGTCTTAATATATATTTATGAATGAGAGATCCACTGCAATTAGTACTGTCATCTGTGAATTTCAGTGATGTTAATAATACTTTGTTTTGTTTTTCCCTTTTTTCTTTTACCTGAAAGAGCTCATTTACAATGCATCTAACTGCATGCCCAAACTTCTGTTTTTCCTTGGAGTGTAGTGCACTTAATCTATTTAGAACAATTCTCATTATTTACAGCTTCAGGAGAATAGTGTCTTAGTACTGATTGAAACTGGGATTTAATTAATGTCATTACATAGTCCTTGGTTACTAACCTCTCTTAACTACCAGAGAAATGCCTATATATCTGATTTCATTTAGAATCTTTAGTAGGTACACAATGTGCTGGAAACAGTTATGTTTTCCTGACACAGGCAATAATTAAAGTTCTGAAAGCTGTGCATTGGCTCTTTCTCATAGTACACTTGGTACTAAATGTTTTCTTTCTATGCTTATGGTTTGGCTGAGGACTTACATAAGGTATAGTTTTTTTTATTTCTTGTGCCATGTGTTTGTATCTATATCAGTTTTCAAGCATGGGCCATCATTCTGTGCAAGAAAACTCCCTCTCTTTCCAATCTTTACAAATGATAATTAATACTTGGCAGAATGTACAAATGAAAAAGAGACAGATGTAAGTGAAGAAACTATGATTTAAAATTAATAAGCAAAGGAGGAAGAAATAACAGTCTTTTCAGAGTACCTGGGGTATCAGCTTGGAAATGATTAATAAAACCTAATAATATTTATCTCCAACTTTATTGAAATTTAATATTCTGTAAATATGTGTGATTAGAAGTGAGTGTCTAACTTTGTCAAAAGAAAGATTGATGGCACTAGATGATAAAATCTGAAAAGTTCTTGTGGTTTGCTAAAACCCTATTAATATTATAATATATGTGAATAAATATAATAAAGAAATTAAAAAGTTATAACCTAGAGATTATGCTCCCTAAAACAAGCCCATCTCCTTCCAAATAAAACCAAGCAACATTGACAATTATTTAAACATCAGACTTTCAAGATGAAGTCTAGGTCAATTCAATTAGACAAATGTATATTGAGGCCTTAGTAGATGCCAGGATCTATGGTATATACTGGGTGTACAAAGAGGCATAAGATGCAGATCTTCCTTTAGGTATGTTGAGACGAATGGCTTTCCTTTAGATTGCCGGGAAAAATATCTTGAGGGCATGGTACTGAAGTTATAAGCATTTTAAGAATTATCAATCAGCAAGAATAAACAAAATCAGATATTCCTGAGATGAACTGACATTAAAAATGAATGAAGGGAAGTTAAAGAACAATGCTCATCATAACCTTTATCATTCTGAGTCTGAATCAGATTTATTAATCTACTTTTGAAACCTGTTTCAGAAGCACCTGAATTAATCAACACCATATAAACTTGATAACGTAAGTAGCAAATTTTTGTGTTAATTTTTGGATCTACTAAACCCGGCAATGTTTTTTCGAATTGGCAAAAGGTATGTTATAACTGACATTTTAGACAGATTTGAATCAAGTGACTCTTGGTATGACATTGTTAAAGTTTATAAAATGTATCAAGTGGATCTTGGTATGACATTGTTACAGTTTATTAAATTTGGTCTCTTAATGATTTGATAGATAAGACAACCACAGGCAAAGAATATCCTATTCCTATGGTTTTCCCACTGAAGCTGAGTGAAAATGCTCAGGTGAAACAGATTTATTTATTCAATCAACAAGATCTTGTCAGTAATTGAGCATCTACTTTGTATGAAGAAACAAAAATAAGTCATAACAGATGCCTTCATAAAGCTTAAAATACAGTAGGACAGACAGATGCATGTGTACATAAATAATTGCGAGAAAAGTGAGATAGGGACAAATGAGGGTATATTGAGGAGCTTTAGGAGTTCAGAGGATGGAGACAACAGAGAGTTCTAGAAGATTATACACCATATACATACACATACACAACCTTTCCAAGGCTGGGCTGCAAATATTCACAAGGATGGGCAATATGTTTCACCTGGCTTTGGTAAAATCATCCTTGTAGAGCAGATTGAGCTACTGGAGCCAGGGTAAGGGGTTGGTTTGACTTGGGGCCATTGGGGCATTCTAGGTGTCTACAGGGAGGAGGTAATGTATTAATCCTTAAAAAAAAGAAGATTATAATTCAGCATGGTCTCAAAGATATACACTGGAAATGATGCTGCCCCAGGCCACAGAAACAGCCTATGCAAAAACCTAGGAACTTAAACTACAAAGCTTATTAGGAAATCGCAAATAGAGTGTAGAATAGATCGGGAATTGGTGGTGACAGAGGCTGAGTGGGGACAGGTAGGCGGGGCTGGAGGATGAAAGGCTTTTTATACCACCTGAAGGAATTTGGACTTTATGCTCATGAGTAGCTACTGAAAATAAAAGAAAAACTGATTGTTAGATGAAAGTGATGATTGATCTATTTTTATTTTCACTGACAAGATTTACAAGCATATTATTTATACAGTCTACATTATCATTACCTAAAATACTTCACTTGTCCTGTATTTCTTTTTCTTTTCTTTTCTTTTTTTTTTTTTTTTGAGACAAAGTCTTGCTCTTGTCACCCAGGCTGGAGTGCAATGGTGTGATCTCAGCTCACTGCAACCTCCTCCTCCAGGGTTCGAGCTATTCTCCTGCCTCAGCCTCCAGAATAGCTGGGATTGCAGGTGCCCACCACTATGCCTGGCTAATTTTTGTATTTTTAGTAGAGATGAGGTTTCACCATGTTAGCCAGGCTGGTCTTGGACTCCTGACCTCAGGCCATCTGCCCGCCTTGGCCTCCCAAAGGATTTCTAAGAGATACTATTTATCCAGACTTTAGGAAACACCAGGGAATAAAGTCCCTGTTCATTCACTAGCTGTTTTGTCTATTTAGTTTCTTAGCTAGTCATGTTTAGATTATTTTGCTGACTAATTGATTAAAAATAAAATTCACATTGTAATGATTTCACTGACAATGTTGACTATTAGATGGTCTCATTAACATGGTAAAAAGGGTAAAAAGGTTATTCTTCTGGGCAAGCAGAACATTATGACAGAACTTTAAAGCCCCAAATGTGCTCACCTCCTTGTGGCATCGTACACCACTCCCAGGGGCTGTACAATGGCTGTACTCATGGAACAGAAGGAGCAGTCCTACACTAGATGCCAATAAGGCAGTTTGGTATGGCTGTTGCGTTAGAGTTTTCCAGAGAGACAGAGTGAATAGGAAATAGATGGATAGATTGGTATATGAGGGCATTTGTTAGGGGAATTTGCTCATGCAATTATAGAGGCTGAGTAGTCCCACAACAGACTGTCTATAAGCTGGACACCCTGGCATGTTGGTACGATGGCTCAGTTCAAGTTCAGAAACCTCAGAACCAGGAAGCCGATGGTATAACTCAGTCAAATGCTGAAGGCCTGAGAACCCAGGGGCTGGTGATGTAAGTCCTGGAGATCAAAGGCCAAAGAGCCTGGAGTTCTGATATCCAAGAGAAGAGTATCTCGTCTCCAGGGGAGTGAGAGAGAGAGAGAGAGAAAAAAAATTGTATTTTCTCTGTTAAGTGTTTTTGTTCTTTCTGAACCTCAAACTGATTGGATGATGTCCACTGAGGTTGGATCTCCCCCACTCAGCCAACCTATGCACATACCAGTGTCCTCTGGAAGCACAGCACTCTCACAGACACGCCCAGGCTTTACCAGTTCTCTAGGTATTCCTTAATCCAGTTAAGCTAACACCTAAAATTAATCATCACAATAGTTAAGAGCATGGACAAAGGAGGTGGGCTGCCTAGGTTCCCAGCCCTGCCAGTCATTAGCCGTGTGACCATGAACAAGTTATCTGACCTTTCTCTGCATCAATATTCCCCTTACCTAAAATGGGGACAATAGTAGTACCTACCTCATAGCACTGTTGGGATGATTATGTGAGTTAATACATGTAAATAATTTTGGATTATCTAGAAGAGGAGAGATGGTTGACTGCAAAAAAGAGAGATGAGAGAAACAGCCTTGCTCATGTAGACTTGAGTGGTATGGCACCTGAGAATTTTGAAACTGGCTAGGTGGTGACAACAGTTGAAGCCAGACTGCTGGGGGTGAGAGCAGGAGGAGATAAGGATTGGATGTAATTCTAGAAAGGCAGAATGATCTGAACTATTTTCTTGACATTTCAGGATTGGAAAAGATTAAAAGATAGTTATAGTTTCCAGAAACAGTGCTATTCAGGGAAGGTTAGGACAGAAGAGGCTGGAGCTTGTTTCAAAGCAGCAGGAAGGGTAATAATCCAATAGAAGGTGATTTAAGATGTTAGAGAAAGAGAATAATTTTTCAATAATGATTTCAAAAAGACTTTCAATTGCTTTGGCTTTTCAAATTTTTAGAATGATACTTTCAAATATACACAAGATTAGAGAGAATCTATGATGTCCCAGCTACCCATCACACAGTTTTGACAACTACTAACATTTCCTAAAGCTTGTTTCATCTATTCCCCACATTGGAACAAAAATTTGCCAAAGCATTTGGAACAAATTCCAGATGCCGTGTGTCATTTCACTCATAATAATTTGGTATGCACCTCTTAACTAATAAGATCCTTGGTTTTCATAACCACAATGCTATTATCAGACCTAACAAGTTAACATCAATTTCTCACTGTAATACAGTACCCAGACCTCATTTAATTTTCCTCAGTTATCTCCAGATGTCTTTTCACATATAGTTTGTTTGAATCAGTATCTAATTGTTTCCTTTTGGCCAAAACTGATGCATGATGGTGCAGATTCTGAGATGAAGGGATTCTCTCCCCCTAAGATGAAAGCAAGAGGAAAATAAATGACTGGGATGGAAGAGAAGAGAGCTGTGGGTTTGATGCTCAAGGGCATCAGTCTCTTTAGAACAAAGGAATGTGAGATAATTTTGAGATAAAGATTTGAGAGACTGTGGCTAGGAGTTTGAGGGTCAAAGGTTTGGAATAGAGCTTCAGGAATGTGATAGAGAATCAAATTGAAATGTATTAAAGGCTCACCAAGAGATAATGAAAACTAAACTGAGGTTGATTAGCATTGTCTTGTGGACAAATAATCCACTTGTATTCTTGGCTTTCTTCATGGCTAGTTAAGGACTTTACGTATAGGGTTTAGATGAGTCACAACATGGGTAGAGATGAAAGCAAATTTGCAGGAATCAAAGTGTGGCCTGAGCGAAAGACTGAAATGGCTGAGCTAGGAAGGAATTTTTGCTAAAGATGATGGATTATAAAAAAGAGGAGATAAGGAGCCAGAAGACTCAATAGAAGAAATGCAAAAGTGAGAGTGGTGGTCAGAAGGCAGGTTCATAGTAGAATGTCTTCCAATGCTTATGGGTTGACAGCTGATTGAAGCTCTGAGTAATTGACTCTAAGTCACAAGGATGCGATGTGGGGCAGTCACAAGCCTGGGTAACCTCCTGCTTTGCTACCTATAAACTGTGTGACTTCAGATAAGTTATTTAATTTCTCTGACCCTCAATTTCTGCTATCATAAAATGGGACTAAAAATCCACAACACAGAAGATTGTGGGAAGAATGAAGGAGATAGTGCATGTAAAGCATCTATGGGCTGTAACATAATAGACACTCACGAAATATCTATTGTTAAAATTGAGGAGGTCAAGAAGCTATAAGGTCAGTGTGTTTTCATGTCTTGATGATGTAAATTCTGCTTAGGGTTTAACAGTCCACTAGAAAGTCAGTAGTATTTTTAAAGAAAAAGCAATTTAAAAAATCAATAATTTTAAATAATAACCATCAGCACCCAATCAGGCAATTTAAAATATAATGAAAGTTTTAAAAGACTATGCCATTTTTATGCACATTCCTATATATATATATACCCATCCACACTGTATTCATCTCTGCAAACCTTTCATGTTTTAATGCACTCTAGACAGATGATCATTGTTTTGTCATCGCCTCTGATTTATAACTGTGCAATCAATAATTAGGTACTCTGGGTGAACCCAGATATTTGTGAATCTAATCAAGACTGATTTTAGGTAAAAAACCAAGACCATTTTTAGATTCCACTCTCATATCCCTCAGTACTCACAATTTAGCAGAGAAATTCAGAAAAGCCCCATTGTGGTGAAATTTCACTGAATATTCAATGTCTATGGGAAGCCAGAGGGAGTGTCACGATTTAAAAAGTCACCTCTGATTAAGATGAACAATAAATAGAATATCTCACAGAAAAGTTCATTTCTGGCTAATGTCTAGTTCTTAGGTAAAGGTTAATAGGGAGTGATGAGACAAAAGCAACAGTTTCCTACCCAAGCGTTTTTTGAACATTGAAAGACTGATCTGCAAGTTTATGAATGCAAATGTACCAGTCAGTCATCTCATAAGCTTCATGAATGGTCTTGGCTGCCACTGAGTGGGTGGGAAATGAATGAGAAAGGATGAGAAGGGTGCTGCTTTGTTTGTATGGTACACAATATTATCCTGATGAAAAATGCTGGCAAGATTCCACGTTTCAAGATACTTGCAAGAATCTCCTGCTTGTGTTTTATCTTTGGGTGTTACCATGGCTACTGATGGAAAGAAATGGAAACCAAAAGGTGGAGGGAGGTAGACAGATTCAGGGGTGGAAGAAATGGGGAAAACAATCTCAATAACCCAGCATCTGGGAAGATTTATTGTTGAAAGTCTTGATTGCCTTTCCTGCTGCATATATTGTATATTCAAACATACACTCTGAAGCCAATTACCTTTCTGAATAAAGCTCCATAGAAGAACTACACTGGAGACCGATTGTCCTGCTCTTGTGCGAGTTTCCTCTTATTTCTTATTGGGCCAAGTTAAGAAACTTTGTTGCTATTAGGAAAAGCAGTCATGCACAGCTTGTGGCCCCTAGCATGGCTGCATGACAGTAGCTGTGGGCCTACAGCATTTCCCTGCAGAGATAAAGAGGCCTCACAGCCTGTGCTATCCGTATCTTTTTGCTTGAAAATATTTTTCCCTGTTCATGCTCAATGAATACTTCTTTGTTCTGCTTAAGCATGTGTGTCATATGGCATCTGGCCAACCCCATGGCCAGATCTGTTCTGGTGGAGAGGGAAGGGGGTCTTTTGCTGCACCACAGGAGGGATGCATATAGACCACCTCCCTGTGTTGGCTGCAGGGCAAGACCTGCTGGCTGTAGGAAAGACAGGTTCATTATTGAAGCCGATCTAGCTCTATATCTCTTTTCTCTGTGGATAAAGCGTTGTTCTATCCAGTGCCTGTGTAAGTCATGTTTTTTTTGGAAACACACCTGACACCTGGAAACCATGCAGTAGATTGACATCCTAGGATTGCTGCTTCCCATAGTAGACAACAGGTGTCACTTGCTCGACAGGAATCTTACCTTCAAATCTCAGCTCTGCCTTTCCCAGCTGTTTGGCTTTGGGGAAGTTATTTAACTTCTTGGAGTTCCAATTTATCCACCTGGGGATAATATGCTCGCCTGTTTGGGTTGTTAGAGGATCACATTTGTGAAAGTACTTAGCACAGTAGGATGCATAGTAATGCCCACTTTAGGTCAGTTTTTATTCTCTTTCTTATAAATAGTATATGAGTTGGTTGTGACAAGCCAATCCACTGTTTTTCTGTCCTCCTCCAGGGAAATGCATGTGTAGAGTCTGTTTCATTAAAGTGATGAATTATGGCTAACAAAAGCTGATGAGTGAAAAAACAATACCTCCAGCTCATCCATGGCAGCACTTGCCCCTCAAGTCAGGCTTAATCGAAGGACAAGGCACATCCTATCATTGCTGGCTGCCATCTGCTTCCCTTACTCTGATAGACAAGCTATACTTTCAAAAGTTGGATATAAATAACAGTTTTACAAATTGAGACATCTTTCCTTTGAACATCTTTCCTATTTCAATGCTCTCTATTTCTGATGAAAAGAAATGCCAGTGGTATTTAACCTAGTTTTTCTTTAGCTGTTTCTGTCTCGTGGCTAGTTAATTTGATTAGTGACTTAAGTGCATTAAAAGAATTATTTATATTTAAACCTATTGAAAAGATCCTTTCATAGAGTTAAGATTGCCTTTGAAATGTGAATGCTTAGCCTCTTCCACCTTAATTTATTAGTTTATAAATATGGGTTTTCATATATAGTACTAAATTTTCATAATGTCCACAAATGGGCTGTGTCCAATACTTTAAGCACCTTGTTAAAATAGATACAGAAGGCACTCTCTTTCTCTTCAATGGAGTATTTAGCCATTATTTTAAAGCTTTATGTTTATAGATAGCTTACATTTTTGAAAATGTAGTCTAAAATATCCTTGAGAATAAGAAGAATGTATTGGTTCCACATTTTTGCCCCTTAAATCTGTTAAAAGTAGATCTTCCCTTTTCTATATTGCTGACATAATTGCTGAGTCTTATAGTTTAGGTTAGAAGAGTGTTTTTTGGACTTTGGGATGCAACCCATCTGTGGGCCATGAAGTCAATTTGGTGGTTGCAATGAGTATGTTTAAAAAGTGAAACAGAATAGAATACAAAATATCAGATTGTGTTATACATAGTAAGGTTAAGTACTGCTTCTTGACACTTTCCTTCAGTTTTATATTTATACTTTCACATGTGTATTTAAGAATTGCGCTTAAAAAGTGGTGACCATTGATGCCAGGGGTTGTTGGCCAAAGGTAAAGGGTGCTTACTAATGGAGCTAGGCAAAGTTGGGATTTTATAACAAAGTTTTCACCTTATTCATGGTGTAAGAATCTGTGATACCTCTAAAGGACAGCAATTCTCTTAGTATTAGATTATTCCTTAGAACTTTCCATATCCCTTAGAAATGCTACTGTTTGTCCAGTCACTAAGGTTCAGAGTTATCTTTATCTTCTTTCTCTTTCATTTTTATTCTTGACCTCACATATGTTACAGTAGTGGTCCCCAACATCTTTGGCACCAGGGACTAGTTTCGTGGAAGACAGTTTTTTTTTTCGTGGAAGACATTTTTTCCATGGAAGGGGTGGAGGTAGGTGGGGATGGTTTCAGGACAATTCAAGCACATTACATTTACTGTGCACTTTCTTTCTATTATTATTACAACATAATATATAATGAAATAATTACATAACCTACCATAATGTAGAATCAGTGGAGCCCTGAGCTCATTTTCCTGCAACTAGACAGTCCCATATAGGGGTGATGGGAGACAGTGACAGGTCATCAGGCATTAGATTCTCATAAGGAGCAGGCAACCTAGATCCCTCTAATGTGCAGCTCACAATAGGGTTCATGCTCCTATGTGAATCTAATGCTGCAGCTGATCTGACAGGAGGCAGAGCTGGAGCAAACGCGTGATGGGGAGTGGCTGTAAATATAGATGAAGCTTTGCTCACTTGCCTGCTGCTCACCTCCTGCTGTGTGGCTGGGTTCTTCACAGCTACAGACCAGCACCAGTCCATGACCCGGGGGTTGGGGACCCCTGTGTTATGGGGTAATGATGATTTGTCCTTACTTTATCCATCAACTCTCTCCTCCTTTTTCCCATTGCTACCCCACCCTGGCATCTTTCCTTAGACCAGGGCTACAAGAGTAGCATCCCAATTTTCTGCTGTCCAATCAAATATCCTAATTTATAGCTCCAAATGATCGGTCTTGTAGTCAAAAGCATTCGAAATTTCCCAGTACCTGGTCAATTTCAAATTGTTTTTGCCTGCGATTTGAGGACCACTATGATCTAGTGCTGGCCTATCTCTCCTGTCTTCCTTGCCCATCTTCTTGTGCTCTGTGCTCCAACCTACTGAATTTCTCATTGCCCCCAGATCCAAGTCCTACCTTCATCTGTATAACTTTTTATTCACATAGTTCTCTCTTCCTGGACATTTGTTTTCCTCCTGTTATTCCTTCCTTAGGTTATTACCCATAATATCCCAAACCCCTAATCTTATCTATTGCTCAAGGTCATGCCCAAATACCACTTTTTATCTTGACTTGTTTCTCCAGGTAGTAATATCCTTCCCACCTTCAAACTCTCACTGCATTTGATTTGTAATACTCTTTGGATATGTTTAGGATACTTTTTGCTATTCAGGTGCATGACTGTGTGTCCCTTTAGATTAAATCATTTTCTTTCCTCCCGTATGTCCTATTTATCTCAGTGTTTTGCAATTAGTAGGCACTGAATATTATTTGCTAAGTAAGCTACAAAACAACACCATTCAGCCAGTGTGTTTGTGGTGTAAGAGGGTTAAATCAGCTTCTAACATTTCTTCAGATGGTCCCAGAAATTATTTTTTATACTAGAAGAAGAAGAACCTTACAAAACCAGGAAGAACTGTTAATCCTTGCACCTGCTTTCAGACACCTCAAAACATTGGAAAAGTCTGCCTTCTGACAAATTGGTCCTTCCCAACCCAACCACAACTATTTCTAGTAATCAGTCAGTCAGTAATCAATCAGTAATCAGTCAGCATCCCTAAACATCAGGGCAATGTGCAGCCTTGCAGGGACAACAGCAGTGCCTGCTGCAAGATTTCCATTTTGTTTCTGACTTTGTTTGTGTTTAAAAAAGTGGTTTTCACAGTGTCATCCCTGGATTGACAGCATTGACCTTACCTGGGACTTTGTTAGAAATGCAAATTATCTGCCTCACCCCAGACTCATTGATGAGACGGTCTGGCATGAAACTCAGCAATCTGTTTCAACAAGTCGTCCAGGTGATTCTGATGCATGCAACACTTTGAAGACTACTGACTTAGAGCTTCCTCATTTCTCTCATCCCCACTCTCTCTCCACCTTGTATGAGTTCTTAACATGATCACAATCTTAAGAAGAGCCTTAAGTCATTTGTCTCTAGTCATAGATGATTATGCATCAGAAAAAAAACCCAGTATTGCAACTATACCAAGAATAAAGCAAGCCAAAGTTTATGAAGTAAAATTATACATAACCCAGCAACAAATCCTGTCATACATCAGAATTTTAAAAAGTTGTGAAAAAACTCTCTTCAAAGTCTTCCTTCTTAAGAATTCTTCTTAAATCTGACTTTCTTCATGCAGTGCCATTCAAGATAAATTCTTCTTCACTCAATATTTTTTTTATTGATTTCCCAGTAGTGTGACAAAATTCTATTTTCCATTGCTAATTTACAGAAGATGGGCAGCATTTTAAGTCGGTAGGCTTTTATAGACTTGCTTAGGGCTCTAATTTACAATCATATTATTGTTACCACAGGGAAATGTAGTCTCAGTTCCAAAAATCCAACTCTCAAAACATTGGGGCATGGCAAATTGGTGCAATGGGAAATTTCTGTGATGGAAAAAGATACGATGTCTTTGTTCTTCAGTTCTTACTTCAATGTGAAAAACTGGCACCAAAATATGTCTTTCACTGAGAATCTTGAGGAGGACTGGGTGGAACTGGGTAGCCACTGCCTATGGGAGAATGTTCTTGGACACAGAGAGATGCCCACTGCTTCTTGGATGCATCCCCTGGAGGAATTTGACTTTTGGTGTTTTCCCCTTTGTATTAAGTTATTTTATCCTGGTAAACAATAAGGACCTCTCTAAAGGGTGATATTTCCCGGTTGTTTTAGTTATTTTTATCTGAAGTTTTTAAAAGGAGAGAAATTGTGAAGGAGCTGGACATTGGAGGCAGAAGACCTATTGCCTCAGGGTTTTGGCAGTTGTTCCCTCTGCTGGGAAAATGTTTCCCTGAAATCTTTGCTTGCTTGTGTTGTAGTTCATCATTTTAGACCTAGCTTAAAAATTACCTCTTTAGAAAGGTTTTATCTCAATTAGCTCCACTTCCCATTTTATCTTCTTCATGACATTTACCTCTAAAATAATCTTATTCGTTTACTTGATGACTGTCTTCCTTCTATGCTATTATGTAAGCTTTATGAATACAGGAACCTTGTCTGTCTCATTTACTGAAGTCTTTTCCAGTGCTTAAAATATATTGGACTGTCATGCAGGTCATTGCTTAGATCCTGGTTTGAGCAACTTAGCTGGAAGACACTCTTAAGGGGCAACTGAGGACACCTAAATGTATACTGGATATTAGAAAGTGTCAGATAATTATTAATTTTCAGCTGTGTTAATGATAAAAGTATTGTACTTAGTTAAGAAAAATATCCTTATATTCTAGATGTATACTAAAGAATGTAAGGGTGAATAAACATGGAATTCACTTTCAAATGCTTTAAGAAGAAAATAGCCGGGCGCGGTGGCTCAAGCCTGTAATCCCAGCACTTTGGGAGGCCGAGGCGGGCGGATCACGAGGTCAGGAGATCGAGACCATCCTGGCTAACACCGTGAAACCCCGTCTCTACTAAAAAAAATACAAAAAATTAGTGGGGCGTGGTGGCGGGCGCCTGTAGTCCCAGCTACTCGGGAGGCTGAGGCAGGAGAATGGCGTGAACCCGGGGGGCGGAGCTTGCAGTGAGCCGAGATCGCGCCACTGCACTCCAGCCTGGCGACAGAGCGGACTCCGTCTCAAAAAAAAAAAAAAAAAAAAGAAGAAAAGAAGGTAAATACGACAATTGGTCAGCCTAGATAAGGAATATATGGGTATTTGTCATAGTATGCTGTTTGTTTGTATATTTGAAATGTTTTATAATAAAATATAATAAAACAGAAAACTTCTACCCAAAAATAAAATAAAATATGCCAGATATATAGTAGAGGACCAAAAACTATTTTTTTTTAAATGAATGAAATCATGAGCTTAGAAAGAATAAGAGCTTTGTTCTGAAAGGAGCACTTTTCTGACCTCATAGACTTAAGAGAAGATAGTTCCACCACAGACCTGGTGCAGATTTTACCTGGACATTGCTTGAACTTTTAAACCCCAGCTTCCACATCTGAGGATGATGATGGTTACTTTGAGAGGTTGTTTCCAGGGTAGAGATAGCATATATGAGATGTTTAGCTCAGTGCTAATATCAGCTATTGCTACTAACTCTTTTTTCTTTATTTCTCCTCGGACACAAACTAGTTGGACAAAGATGACCTTGTCTGTAAATTTTTATCTCCAGGGTTGTAGATGACTTATATGTTTATTTTTATGATGCAATTTAGAAAAGAAAGTTACGTGAAAATATCCCTTGACATTGAGGCCAGAAGTTGATGATAGGATCTTGGAGTACTGTAGTCAACACATTTCTTACGCTTACGCTATTCCCTTTACTATATCCAAACCAGGTTTAGGTGTTTCACAAGATTTGCAGAAATTTTGTTTTTCTCATGAAAAGCTCCACTTCAGCCAGACATAAACTTGATGACAGGATATATCTGTTCTGAATGCATTTAGTATAAATGGACAACAGAAATGTTCCCACATAGAATTGATATAGCTATGGCTCTGGAATTTTATCATTAAGAGAGTTTGGAATAATAATGTGGTAAAATTGAGGGCTAGGGGACTTGTTTTAAAGTTACACTTACATAGAAAGTACAATATTTTTGCACTGAGATCTTTTACAGTCATCTTTAGGATGACTGATGGTGACAGGTGGAGAGCTGATAGATATTATAAGGTAGACTACAGCCACCAGCTAAGTAGCCATTTGTCTCTACTGAAAAGGGTCAGATGAACTTACTGGCTGCCCATAGAAGAACATATATTTTAACTATACAAAGAGAATAAGACATTCAAGATCGTAAGTTATCCATAATACAGCTAAATGCTAAAAGCAACAAGCATATAAAATGTTCTTACTAAAAGGATAAATGGAACATTGGGATGCAGAACCACCAGGCTTTATTTTCTTACTTAGACTATTTTTATCATCTAGCCTGAGAAACAAGAGATAACCCAAAAACCTAATCTAGTGCCATTTGCTATTTGATTTCTGTACATTGATTTTGAAGATCTCTTCAAATGACTGAATTCTTCAACTTAGTATATTTAGTTGCGGAAAAAATAGAACTTATTTGAGAAGTCTTAAATTTGTGTACATGTGGGTAATTCCTTAATTTTAAATGTACTCTTTTTTTTTTGATCAGTGAAGGTAAATAATGTTAGTTGGAGTAGGCCAGGTAAATAAGAATAATGCTTTTATTGGCAACAATTAGAAAAGTTGGGGTAAGATGTAAAACAATATCTGCTGAAAAGGACGAACAGAGGTAAAGAGATATCAAAGCAATGTCTTGGAGAAGATAGAAATTTAGAGAAGTGATCCTAACATTTAAGGCTTTTTTTTTTTCTTATTTTTACTTTGGGGATATTTATTAAATTAGAAGACTCAGCTGAAAGTCTGAGAGATGCTTTCACAGTTTCATGGTGCTACTACAACCTAAGTTGTAGATTAGGGCTCACAAATGTCACCTTAATAAAGTTCCCACAGACTGGAAGCCTGTTCCTAGGATTAAACAAACACACACAGTGTTTGCAAAACTTCATCCAAGAACTCATTGCAAACTCTGTGAGACAGGAAAAAATTGTGAGTTCCCAAAGTGTGAGGGGGAAAAAGTTACCTCCAACACACATCCCCACTGAGGAGTATGAAAATCCAGATCACACAGAAGGATTTAACTTCACCTAGGGCCGAAATGGATTAGGGAGCTGTGCAAAATATAAAAGTAGAAGCAGCAGTGGGTAGAGCCTTGTAGGCACTCCCACTCTCCATCTCACCCTTGGGGAAGGCAGCCAGTGGAATTAGAGAGGGGTCACAGGGTGAAAGAAGCTCCCACCTGAAATTTGTAATAATTTCAACTGGGTACAAATTTTCTTGAGCAGAATCTGGGGGTGGGGGTGGTGAATGGGAACTGCTGTAGATATAAGCACAGTAGCCACTGCAACAGTGTGGGCAGACAGGGAGGGGTGAGGCCTGAAAGCCATGCTTGCTTTCTCAGCAGGGAAGCTTACAGCCTGGGGCAAGGTCTGAGCAGGGCACTGTGGGAGCAAGAATGGCCTCACCAAGTATGTGGGAGTTAGATGAAGCCTTTCACTACCAACTATCCCCCCACTTCCCTGGTGAACTATATGACACAGCAGAGGCAGCCATAATCCCCTCTGAAATATAAACCATTGGCCTGAGAACCAACCTCCCAGCCCCCACAGTGGCTATAGCAAGCCCTCCCCAAGGAGAGTCTGAGCCCACGACCACCTAACCCTGCCCCAACCTGATAGTATTTCTCTTTCTGCAAAAGACAGAAACTCTTTGGAGCTTTATGACTCTGCCTACCACCTGAGAAATCAGAATACTTCGCCTGGCCAACTTGGGGCAAACTCAAATCCCACTACTGCTACTGCAGCTGGTGCTCTCTTGAAAGCGCCACCTCCTGGCTGGAGGCCGACCAACTCAGGCTATTACAGCAACTCATGACAGAATAACCCTGCTTCCAGGATAACCCTGCTTCCAGGAATAAGCTAATTCCACTACCTGCAACATCCTAGCTAACCAGAGGTCCTGAGTCTGTCCATGTGATAACTTTACTGCTAGCATAACCAGCATTTGAGAAAGTCAGCAAGCTAAACCTATCTACAACCAAGGACTCTCACAGGGTCTACTTCACTCCCCTGCCACCACCACCAGAGCAAGTGCTGGTATCCACAGCTGGGAAACCTGAAGACAAATCACATCACAGGACTCTGCAGACATTCCTCGGTACCAACCCGAGGCCTGGTAGCTTCACAATTGTTCATAACAATCACTGCTGTCCAGCTCTCAGGAAGCCCCATCTTTAGGGGAAGTGGGAGAGCACCACATCAAGGGATCACCCTGTGGGACAAAATAATCTGAATAGCAGGCCTCGAGTTCCAGACCTTTCCACTGAAATAGTCTACCCAAATGAGAAGGAACCAGAAAAGTAATTTTGGTAATATGACAAAACATGGTTCTGTAACACCCCCAGAAGATCATAATAGCTTCCCAGCAATGAATACAATCCAAGAATAAATCTCTGAATTGCCAGATAAAGAGTCTAGAATGTTGATTATTAAACTACTCAAGGAGGTATCAGAGAAAAGTGGAAACCAACTTAAATAAATTAAAAAAATACAGGATATGGGTGAATAATTCTCCAGAGAAATAGATCTCATAAATGAAAAACAATTACAACTTCTGGAAATGAAAGACACTCTTAGAGAAGCACAAAATGCACTGGAAAGTTTCAACAATAGAACAAGTAGAAAAAATAACTTCAGAGAATGAAGACAAGGCTTTCAAAATAACCCAGTCTGACAAAGACAAAGACAAAAGAATTAAAAAAAAATGAACAAAGCCTCCAAGAAGTTTGGGACTATGTTAAATGTCCAAACCTAAGAATAATTTGTGTTCCCAAGGAAAAAGAGGAGGCTAAAAGTTTGGAAAACATATTTGAGGGAATATTGAGGAAAACTTCCCCAACTCTGGTAGGGAGCTAGACATTCAAATACAAGAAGCTCAAAGAACCCCTGGAAAATTCATTGCAAAAAGATCATCACCTAGGCACACTCATCAGGTTATCTAAAGTCAAGAGAAAGGAAAGATTCTTAAGAGCTATAAGGCAAAAACATTGGGTAACCTATAAAGGAAAACCTATCAGATTAATAGCAGATTTCTCAGCAGAAACCCTACAAGCTAGAAGGGATTGAGGTCCTATTTTTAGCTTCCTGAAACAAGGTAATTATCAGCCACAAATTTTGTATCCAGCAAAACTGAACTTCATCAATCAAGGAGAGATAAAGTC
Organism: Mandrillus leucophaeus; assembly: GCF_000951045.1. Classification (NCBI taxonomy): domain Eukaryota; kingdom Metazoa; phylum Chordata; class Mammalia; order Primates; family Cercopithecidae; genus Mandrillus; species Mandrillus leucophaeus. The sequence goes on along the minus strand of NW_012106030.1, from coordinate 6,155,347 downwards.
TTTTTCAGACAAACAAATGCTAAGAGAATTTGCCACTACCAAGCCAGCACTACAAGAAATGCTAAAAGGAGTTCTAAATCTTGAAACAAGAACTTGAAATACATGAAAATAGAACCTCCTTAAAGCATAAATTTCACAGGGCCTAAAAAAAAATAACACAATGAAAAAAAAAAACAGGATATTAGGGCAACAACTAGCATGGTGAACAGAACATGGCCTAAATGCTCCACTTAAAAGATACAGAATGTCAAAATGGATAAAAATCCACCAACCGAGTATCTACTGTTTTCAAGAGACTCACCTAAGGACTCATATAAACTTAAGGTAAAAGAGTGGAAAAAGATATTCCATGCAAATAGACACCAAAAGCGAGCAGGAGTAACCATTCTTATAGCAGACAAATCAGACTTTAAAGCGACAACATTAAAAAAAAAAGAGAGAGAGAGACATTACATAATGATAAAAGGATTAGTCCAATAGGAAAATATCACAATCCTAAATACATATGCATTTAACACTGTAGCTCCCAAATTTATAAAACAATTACTATTAGACCTAAGAAATGAGATAGACAGCAACACAGTAATAGTGGGGGACTCCAATACTTTATTGACAGCACTAGACAGGTCATTAAGACAGAAAGTCAACAAAGAAACAATGGACTTAAACTATACCCTAGAACAGATGGACTTAACAGATATTTACAGAATATTCTACCCAAAAACTGCAGAATATACATTCTTTTCAGCAGCACAGGGAACATTCTCCAAGATAGACTTGGTCACAAAACAAGTTCCAATAAATTTAAGAAAATCAAAATTATATCAAGTATCATTTCAGACTACAGTGAAAAAAAACTGAAAATAACTCCAAAAGGAACCCTCAAAACTATACAAATACATGGAAATTAAAAAATTTGCCCTTGAATGATCTTTGGGTCAACAATGAAGTCAACGAGGAAATTAAAATATAATTTGAACTGAGCAATGGTAATGACATAACCTATCAAAACCTTTGGGATACTGAAAAAGTGGTACTAAGAGGAAAATCCATAGCATGAAATGCTGACATCAAAAAGTCTGAAAGAGCACAAATAGACAATCTAAGCTCACACCTCAAGGAATTAGAGAACTAAGAGCAAACCAAACCCAAACCCAGCAGAAGTAAAGAAATAACAAATATCAGAGTATAACTAAATGGAATTGAAACAAACAAAAAATACAAAAGATAAATGAAACAAAAAGCTGTTTATTTGAAAACATAAGCAAAAATGATAGTCCATTAGCAAGATTAACCAAGAAAAAATGAGAGAAGATCCAAATACTCCTAATTAGAAATGAAATGAAAGATATTACAACTGATACTAGAGAAATACAAAAGATCATTCAAGGCTACTATGAACATCTTTATGTGCATAAAGTAGAAAATCTAGAGGAGATGGATAAATTCCTGGAAATATACAACTCTCCTAGATTAAATTAGGAAGAAATAGAAACTGAACAGATCAACAAAAAGTAGTGAGTTTGAAATAGTAATTATAATAAAAATAAAACTGCCAACAAAAAATGTCCAGGATTCACATCTATTGGACATTCAAATAAGTATTGGTACCAATCTTACTACTATTCCAAAAGATAGAGAAAGAGGGAATCTGCCCTAAATCTTTCTGTGAAACCAGTATTACCCTAATTCCCAAACCAAGAAATGACATAACAAAAAAAGAAAACTACAGATCAATATCCCTGATGAATATAGATGCAAAAATCTTCATCAAGATGCTAGCTAACAACATATCAAGAATATAATTCACCATAATCAAGTGGGTTTCACACCAGGGATGCAGGGATGGTTTAACATATGCTAATCAATAAATATGATATGCCACATAAACATAACTAGAGACAAAAATCATATGATCATCTCAATAGATGCAGAAAAGCATTTGACCAATTCCAGCATCTCTGTATGATTAAAATCCTCAGCAAAATTGGCATAGAAGAAACATACGTCAAAGTCATAAAAGCCATCTATGACAAACTCATAGCCAACATTATACTGAACTGAGAAAAGTTGAAAGCATTACCCCTAATAACTAGAACAAGAAAAGGATGCCAACTTTCACCACTTCTATTTGACATAGTACTGGAAATACTAGCCAGAGCAATCAGACAGGAGTTAGAAATAAAATCCATCCAGATTGGTAATAAGGATGTCAAACTGTTGCTGTTCACCGATAATATGATTGTATACCAGAAAATCCTAAATACTGGTCCAAAAGGTCTCCTAGATCTGATTGATCTAGTTTTCAGTAAAGTTTCAGGGTGCACTGCTATACACCAACAACAACCAAGCTGAGAATCAAATCAATAACTCAATTCCTTTTAAAACAGTTGCAAAAAAATAACATACTTAGGAATATACCTAATCAAGGAGGTGAAAAATCTCTACAAGGAAAACTACAAATCACTGCTGAAAGAAATAACCAGTAACACAAACAAATGAAAACATATCCCATTCTCATGGATGGGTAGAATCAATATTGTGGAAATGACCATACTGCCAAAAGCAATTTACAGATACATTGGACATTCAAATAAGTATTGGTACCAATCTTACTACTATTCCAAAAGATAGAGAAAGAGGGAATCTTCCATCAATGCAATTTCCATCAAAGTACCATCATCATTCTTCACAGAACTAGAAAAAACAATCCTAAAATTTTTATGAAACCAAAAAAGAACCCGCATAACCAAAGCAAGACTAAGCAAAAAGAGCAAATCTGAAGGCATTGCATAACCTGACTTCAATCTATACCACAGGCTATAGTAATCAAAACAGCAAGGTATTGGTATAAAAATAGACATGTAGACCAATGGAATAGAATAGAGAACACAGAAATAAACCTAAATACTTACAGCCAACTGACCTTCAGCAAAGCAAACCAAAACATAAAGTAAGGGAAAGGACACCCTATCCAATAAATGGTGCTGGATAATTGCCAAATCTAAGACCTGAACCCATACAATTTCCAGGAGATAACATCAAAAGAACTCTTCTATACATTGGCTTTGACAAAGAGTTGATGTCCAAGAACCCAAAAGCAAATGCCACAAAATCCAAAATAAATAAATGGGGCCTAATCAAACAAACAAACAAAAAACCCTCTGCTCAGCAAAACAAATAATCAACAGAGTAAACAGACAACCCCTAGAGCGGGAGAAAATACTCTTAAACTATGTATCTGACAAAGGATTGATAGCCAGCATCCACAAGGAACTCAAACAAATCAGCAAGAGAAAAACAAATAATCCCTTCAAAAGGTGGGCAAAGGACATGAATAGACAACTCTCAAAAGAAGATACACATATGGCCAACAAACATATGAAAAAATGCTCAACATCGCTAATTATCAGGAAAATGCAAATTAAAACCACAATGAGATATCACCTTACTCTTGCAAGAATGGCCATTATATAAAAATAAAATAAAAAAAAAAGATGTTGGCATGAATGTGGTGAAAAGGTAACACTTTTACACTGCTGGTGGGAATGTAAACTAGTACAACCGCTATGGACAACAGTATGGAGGTTTCTTAAAAAAAAAGTAGAACTATTATTTGATCTAGCAATCCCACTACTGGGTATCTACTCAAGGAAAAAAAGCCTTGCACACACATGTTTATAGCAACACAATTTGCAATTGCAAAAATATGGAACCAGCCTAAATGCCCATCAACCAATGAGCAATGAGTGAATAAAGAAAATGTAATCCTAAAATTTGTATGGAACCATAAAAGACACTGAATAGCCAAAGCAATGTTGAGCAAAAACAACAAAGCTGGAGGCTTCACACTACTTGACTTCAAAATCTAACAGAAAGCTATGATAATCAAAACAGCATGGATACATGCTATCAAAATGCAATGTTATTTTGCACAGAAATAGAAAAAACAATTCTAAAATTTGTATGGAGCCACAAAAGACACTGAATAGCCAAAGCAATGTTGAACAAAAAGAACAAAGCTGAGTCATCACATTACTTGACTTTAAAATGTAATATAAAGCTATAGAAATCAAAACAGACAAATTGACCAATGGAATAGGACAGAGAATCCAGAAATAAACTCATGCATTTATGGTCAACTGACTTTCAATGAAGGTGCCAAGAACATAGAATGAGAGAAAGACAATCTTTTTAATAAATACAGCTGGGAAAACTGGTTATCCACATGCAGAAGAATGAAATTGGATCTTTATCTCAGCCATATACAAAAATCAACTTGAAATGGAGTAAAGACCTACATGTAAGAACTGAAATGATAAAACTACTAAAAAATTATCCACAATAGTGATATGGGCAAAGATTTGTTGGATATGACTTCAAAAGAACAGGCAACAAAAGCAAAAATTAACAAATGGGATTGGATTGAACTAAAAAGCTTCTGCACAGCAAAGGAAAATCAATAGAGTGAAGAGACAATGCATGGAAAGGAAGAAAATATTTACAATCATACATCCAAATCCTAATAAAGGATTAATATCCAAAATATATAAGGAACTCAAATATTTCAAGAAAACATAGGACTCAATTAAAAAATGGGCAAATAACCTAAATAGATACTTTTCAAAAGAAGACATACAAATGCCCAATAGATTATGAAAAACATTCATCACTACTAATCATCAGGGACATACAAATTAAAATCACAAAGATAAATTACCTCACACCTTTTACGATGACTACTATAAAAAAGATGAAACATAATTAAGTCTTGGTGAGGGTGTGGATGAAGGGGAACCTTTGTGCACTGTTGAAAGAAATGTCAATTAATACAGCTGTTATGGAAAACAGCATGGTGGGTCCTCAGAAAAGTAAAAATAGAATTACCATATGATCCAGCAATCCTGCTTCTAGGTATATATACAAAGGAATTGAAATCAATTGAAATTGATTCCTTTGGATATATAACCAGAAGTAGGATTGATGGATCATGTGGTATGCCAAAGAGGTATCTGCACTCTCATGTTCGTTGCAGCATTATTCACAATAGCTAAGATATGGAAGCAACATAGGTGTTCCTCACTGGATGAATGGATAAAGAATATGTGGTATACATACACAATGGAATACTATTTAGCCTTTAAAAAGAAGGAAATTCTGTTATTTGCAACAACATGGATAAACTTGGAGGACATTGTGCTAAGAGAAATATGGCAGGCACAGAAAGACAGTCACTGTGGGATCTCACTTATATGTGGAATCAAAGTCAAACTTGTAGAAGTAAAGAGTAGAATGGTGGTAACCAGAGGCTAGGAGAGGGAAATGGATGAGGAAAAGAGGAGATGTTGATCAAAATGTACAAAATTTCAGTTAGAGAGAATAAGATTTAGTGGTATGTTATACAGAATGTTGACTATAATAAATAATAATGTATTGCATATTTAAAATATAAAGTACATGGATGGGCTTTGGTCAAGAATAGGCTGAGGCAGACATCCAGGCCTGCATGACTCAGTGGGATTGGTGTGCACACCTCCACTTGTTATATAACCTGTTTGTGTAAGCTCATACTTGGTTCTTCGCCACTGTCGTCTGCAGAAGGTACAACGGCCCTGTTGATGCTGTACAGGCGCTCTTCAGCATGGCTCGACATGATATGCGTGCTGGTGCCCAGAGAGAGTAATGGCACTGACCCCTGTAAGGAAGATCTGGTCTCCTTGAAGGCGGGCAGGGGGAAGTCAGGAACTGACTTGTGCCCAGGGGGAAAGAGTTAAGCTGCTAACACTGTAAGGGAGAGCTGGCCTTGCAGGCTGGCCATGCAGCTGTGCCTGGGAGCTGGCTGCTGAGGAGAGCCACAGAGCCGGAGCAAACAGCCAAGATAAAGGCGGACAGTGATGCCTGTCATCCCAGCTACTTAGGAAGTCTGACGCAGGAGAATCGCTTGAACCCGGGAGGTAGAGGTTGCGGTGAACCAAGATTGCGCTATTGCACTCCAGCCTGGGCAACAAGAGCGAAACTCCGTCTCAGAAATAAATAAATAAATTAATTAATTAAAAAAAAAATAGCGGACGGTGTGAGAGAGCTAGTATGAGAAAGCTGCTGAATAAAACTACATTCCACTTGCCTACGGCGCCCTGAGTGTTCTTTCAGCTATCCGCCCATCCACCCACTCCCCTCGGACCTTGGCTGGGGCTGGAACCTGACCCCAAGCAGACCATTGGCATAGTCGTGAACTTAACGTAAAAATTGCTGAAAGAGTAGATTTTAATGTTTTCACCATAAAAAAGTATGTGTGATGTGATTGATTTGTTAATTAGCTTGATTTATTCATTCTACAATGTAAACATTAATCAAAACATATTGCACCCATAAATATATACACTTATTAATTTATCAGTTAAAATAAAATATAAATAAGAAATATACTATAACATAAAACAGAAATGAAAATACATTAGACTAAGCTTGTTTATTTCAGGAATATAAGGCTCATTTAATATTATAAGCTCAGTCAATGTAATTCACCACATTAGTAAAATGAAGAAAATAATAGTCAACTAAGTAGATACAGATGAATGTATGACTAAATCCAGTATCTGTTCATGATTTTAAAAACTCATATCAAGGTATGAATAAAGAGAAACTTTCTTAATCTAATGAAGCACTCCTTTAAAGGCCTACAGCAAACATCATACTTAGTGGCAAGCTGTTGAAAACCTTCCTGTGGATATTGAGCATAAGAAAAATGCCAGCTATCAGTCGGGCACCATGGCTAAGGCCTGTACTCCCTGCACTTTGGGAGGCTGAGGCGGGCGGATCACGAGGTCAGGAGGAGACCATCCTGGCTAACATGGTGAAACCCCGTCTTCATTAAAAATACAAAAAATTATCCGGGCGTAGTGGAACATGCCTGTAGTCCCAGCTACTCGGGAGGCTGAGGCAGGAGAATCGCCTGAACCCCGTGAGGCAGAGGTTGCAGTGAGCTGAGATGGCACCACTGCACTCCAGCCTGGCAACAGAGTGAGACTCCATCTAAAAAAAAAAAAAAAAAAAAAAAAAAAAAAGATGTCAGCAATCACCACGTCTATTGAACATTTTACTGGAGAACATTACCAGTGTAATGAATCAAGAAAAAAATGTTACAAGAATTAGAAAGAAATACAACTGTCATTATTTGTGAATATAATTGTGAACAGAAAACTCTACAGATAAATCAGTAGAATTTTAATAATTTAGCAAGTTGTTAAGATTCAAGAACAATAAAATTCAATTCCATTTCTATATAACAAATAAATCAAATATTACATAAAACATTCAAAATAGCGTAGTCCATTGGGGGTTGGCAGTGGCAGAGGCTGGGGAACTCTTCTCCACAAATTACCTTGAGTTGCCGGTATCTTCCAGCACAGGGATCCATTACTTTGCAGGGCCTTTTCTCTCTCAGCGTGCAACTGACAGCTGGGTAAGAAAGAGTGCAGGGTCATGAGTGGGAGGGAGGTCTTTGTGGACCAGGCCTGGATTGGTCACATTCCACCGACTAGGGCAACCTCCGCCTCCTGGGTTCAAGCGATTCTCTTGCCTCAGCCTTCCTAAGTAGCTGGAATTACAGGCATCACTGTCCGCCTTTATCTTGGCTGTTTGCTCGCGCTCTGTGGCTCCTCTCATTGTAAGACATTGTAAGACAGCCTGGTGAATTTTGCCTCGTTGTTTGGCCAGGAGAAAATGGAATTGGGTTTTATCTACACATAGCAGTTTTTACTATAACTTCTGTTTAACATTTCATCATGAGATGAATTCTCTGTGGATATCAGGGGGAAAATGATTATTCCTTTAAGTTTAGAAGAAATAGAAACTTTCCTTTAGCTTTATAAGAAGAATTATGGTTCCCATTCTAACAATAGCTACGTTTTCATGAGGAGGAGAATGAATATGTGGGCTAAGCTGTCTACTTCAGAAAGAGGCGAAAGCTACTCCTGTGTGGCATTTATCGTGTATAGATTTTGTTTGTTGGACATTAATTCCACAGTGGCAAACACACAGATAAATGTGTTGCTGTGTTTCTTTTGTTGTTTTAATGCATTGAGACCACATTTGCAGAGTGAAGCCATATGCTATCTATTCTTGCCTTTACTACTGAATTAATTAGCTTGTGATAGTGTTTCCTGAGCTAATGAGGCAAACATTCTCTTGGATTCAGCTGGAGGAGAAATCCTTATTACTGTCACTTCAAGGATAGGGAGAGCAGTGAGGATAACATTATCAAAATTTGCTGAAGCAACCATCATAGTTATGGAGATAAGTTTTTCAAAAATAACCACATTGAACAATAAGAATGTAGAATTGCCACTTTGTGGTAGTAACTAAAACAATTCATGAGCAATTTAAATAGGATTTAAATAGGATTTAAATAGGATTGGGAAGAAAGAACAAAATGGTAAGATGTAGCACGATGAAAGAGGATTCATCTAAAGCTTTGGAAGTAGGGAGCTGTTTGTTTAATAATGTACTTGGAATTTTGGACCCATCATTTAACCTTTGGATGTGGTTTATTTTTCTTATATTTGAAATTAAGGTGTTGAAATGGAAAATATATGTGATTCTTTTTAGTTTTATCACTGAGTGATTCTAGGTGTTACTTTATTTTAGCACAGGCCAATTTTCTAGTTAACAAAGTGACTGGAAGCACAAAATGACATGGGGTGTCAGTGTTTCTTTATTAAGGCTTTATGATTGAGGATGATAACTAGAAACACCTGCAAACCTCTCTTTGGAAATGAATCAGAATGTGGTTTACTATGTTGGCACAGAGGTCAGAGTTCAGGTCAGCCACAAAGCAACTGGACAGTATCCTAGAGGGAGGAAAAATCTCTGTGACTAGGGAATTACAGAAAAGGAGCTTGATGTGGTTAGGCTTTGTGTCGCCATCCAAGTTTCATTTTGAATTGTAATCCCCATAATCCCACGTGTCAAGAGAGTGACTTGATGGAGAAAATTCAATCTTGGAGGTGGTTTCCCCCATGCTGCTCTCGTGATAGTGAGTGAGTTCTCATGAGAGCTGATGGTTTTATAAGGGGCTCTTCCCCCTTTGCTCAGCACTTCTCCTTCCTGCCGTCTTAGGAAGAAGTTGTCTTGCTTCCCCTTTGTCTTCCACCATGATTGTAAGTTTCCTGAGGCCTCCCCAGCCATACTGAACTGTGAGTCAATTAAACCTCTTTACTTTATGAATTACCCAGTCTTGGGCAGTTCTTTATAGCAGTATGAAAACGGACTAATTCAGAGCCCCAAAATTCACATACAGCTTCCCCTCAAGTTGTTGACCAATTCCTTGGCTGCTCATGCGCAAGTTAGGTCTTTAGAAACCCAGCAGAAAACAGCAGTTGGGAAGCAAAAGAGCTGAGTAGAGATTTCAGCAATAATGAGATTCTGGGAAGAAATAAATTCAAGTTTATGTCTCCCAAGATCAAAACCTTTGTAAATACTCTGGGCTTTATGTTGGGACCCCAGAGGCTCTAGAAATAATGGCCACACTCCAAAAATGAAGAGTATGTTTTAGGAGTGAGTGATACACTCCAATTGTAAAGGGAAACTAAAGAGACCCAGCTCTAATAAAACCTAAAACAAAGGCTTGGCAGGATCAAGTGATCTGCTGGTCCTCTGCCTGCCTGTAAAACAAAATGAAACAAACAACCAAAGCAAAATAACAACCAAAAAATGAATGAACAAAACCCCAACAAACAAAAACGAAATCTTAAACCTTTTTGGAGGAATCTATAACATCTTACACAGCCTGCATAATATTTTATTCAAAGTGCCAGGCAGCCAATGCAAATTTATGAGGCATGCTAAAGTAACAGGGAAAAAAAGCAAAAAGTGAAAACTCAGCTAGCAGAAAAGACACACGCGTGATTTTGTTATTGGAGGTATCACAGCTAAAAACAACTGAGTTACATGTTTAAAAAATAGAGAAAAAGATAGAAGAAATAGATAAAAGTATGGAGAATTTAAATGAGAATGGGGAATGGTTTAAAAGATTCCAATGAATATCCTGGAACTGAAAAATACAATATTTGTAATTAAGAATTCATCTGGTGGGTATAACAACAGGCTGGCAACCGCAGAAGACAAGATTAGTGAAATGTAGGATATATTCAATCTAAACCTTAGGAGGTGTTCTTTGTGGAAATTAAGAAGCTAGTTTTAAAATGTTTATGGAAATGGAAAAGGCCATGAGTAGCCAAGACAATTTTGAAGGACATGTTTACCAGACAGCAAAACGTATGACAAGATTACAATATTTATTATTGTATGGTGTTTTTACATAGAGAGACTCATACATAGTGAACACTTGATTTATTCTAAAAGCAGCCCTTCAGAGAAGTGGTTAGAAGATGAGCTCTTCGATGAATGGTGCTGGGTCCATTTGAAAATTCACAAGGAAAAGAAATGAAACTTAACTTTCACTTATATCCTATAAAAATTTAATACCACACAGAAGGTATATCTTAATGCAAAATATGAAATGATAAAACACTTAGAAGAAAACATAGGAAATCATCTTGATTACTTTGGGATAGATGAAGATTTCTTAAGTGGAAAACAAAATTGCCAAGAGAAAGATCCATTAAAATTAAGAGCTTCGATTCACCAAAAGACATCACGAAGGGAGAGAAAAGGCAAGTTACAGACTGGGAGAAGATATTTATGATACAAACAACTGCAGTGGGCTTATATCAGAATACATAAAGAATTCCTACAAATCCATAAGAAAAGATAAGGAAAAATATGTTTAGGGACTTGAACAGGAACTTTACAAAATAGGCTATCTGAAGGGCAGCAATCATTGTGTTGAACTATGTTTTTCATCAAGGGAATGTGAATTCAAGCCACAGTGCAATACCACTATGTAGTATGTAGTAGCCACCAGAATGGCTAAAATTTAATACTGCCACTTCCAAATAGGGAAACAAATGCGGAACAAGTGTCAGGCTCATCAATGCAGGTGGGAGAACAAACTGGGAAAGTCACTTTGGATGAGTTTATGGTATTTTGACCCCACAGTTTTGCTCCCAGGGTGGTTTAGGATAATGGCAGTGTAGTGATATATAAACACCAAGATGTAAGATAGGAAAGAAAGGCTACCGTGGTGGCTGAGCCTGTAATCCCAGCATTTTGGGAGGCTGAGGTGGGAGGATCTCTTGAGGCCAGGAGTTTGAGACCACCCTGGGCAACATACTGAGATACCATCTCTCTTTCTCTCTCTCTCAGAAAACAAACAAACAAACAAACAAAACAGCCAGGCATGGTGGTACATGCCTGTAATCTTAGCTACTTACGAGGCTGAGGCAGGAGGATCCTTTGAGCTCTGGAGGCCAAGGATGGGGTACATCTATTTAAAAGAATAAGCCTCATAGTTCAATTTGGGCAAACAAGTGACCTGATTATTTGATGATTCCACTTTCCCTGAAGTGCTTTTCCAGGTATCATTTATCTTCCAAACTCTATTTTGGTTGATGACTACATAGTTGAAGGCAATTTTATTATCTAAAAATATTCTAGCTCATGAGTTTATACTGGATATTTTTGACTCTAAAATTTGAACTGTTATTTGGGCATAGTCAGGGATTAATTGCAGAGTATATATTTTAGTGTAGGGTAGGAATCCTTATATGAACTGACAATATTTAGTGTCTTGGATCCTGAGTTGAGTACATCAGACTTCTAACAATTCACTTTGAATGCTTGGAAGGGCTGGGTAAATATATCAAAACTTGGCCCCATTTTGATATAGGTAAGTGTGGAAAGGTCTTCTGATTATACAGGAAGAATAGTCAATAAGGGTGTACCTTGAGCAGACACAAATGTTGTTAGGAATTGCTATAAAATTTAATTGTTTTCACTTTCGTGTAATTAAACACATAATGCAATGGTTTTTGTACATGCAGCTTTAAGATGAAATAATTGGACTATAGTTTGTGTTATTAGTCCTGTATCATGTCCCTTTCTGTTCATGACATCCACTGTGTTTCTTGGAAGCCCTGACAAACAAACAGAAGCAGGTAATTGTTGAAGCCTAGGTCCAATGAAGACATGTTGATGTATTGAAGTTCATTCCAACAGTGGGATCTATAACTAAATGACAAACTCAACACTTGGAAAAAACGTCAGCCATTGCAATTGTTTGGTAATGGCAAATTAAAGAGTTTGAAAAGCTCACAGAAAAAAAATTCTGTCTAAGGAAGGGCAAAAGTTTTAACCATTTTAATAGTTTGGTACTTTGAAGAAACCCAGTGAAAAAATCATGGCAATCAGTGAAAGAAAGAGGAGACAAATGTTAGAAAGTATGTTCATTGTCCTATCATGGCTGTTGGTCCAAAAGTGTTAGAAGGAAGCAATTTTCACTTGATAGCATCTTCAAGGTCTCTCTGTTCTTTGGTCAGATGTCTACCTCCAGAAGTCATTTGTTTCTGTTGGCCTCCCATTGAATTACAAGGTTAGAACATAAGTATACTTGTATTTCCAGGTTGGGGTATTCTGAGCACATTTACACAGGAAAACATGATTCTGTGGGTGTATGCCCTGGAATTCAAGAGCAGCATTTGTGTTTAGAAGTACTTGATGGTCTTTTCTTAAATGATGCCAAGACTTCTCTTTATAGATGTCTTTTCCAAAACAGGTGTACATCATGTAGATGTTCATTTAGATTTATCTTTTTTGGAAATGTAATTTGTACCTGCTGATTAGGTATCTGTGTATATGACATTAATTTTGGCAATGTCTGCTAAAACCATAAGCTCCAGTCCATCAATGGAGGAGTCAATTCAAGCCCATATGTCTTCTTGCAACAATTTTATGAGAACTCATATGACAATTTATGAGAATTTTTGAAATATAGATTGTATATCTTTAGGGCTATGGGTAGAATTTGGGCTCAGTAGATTAAACATCTGGTGATTTAGATTGTTTTGATTTAAAACACCATTATATATTCTTTCCTTCCAGTTATATGGAATTGATATTTATTTTATATTCTTTTCTTAACTTCTTAAGTATTTTACTGATAAGTTGACTTTCTCTATCACTAGTTAATATTGGAGGTTTTCCCAGTTGATAAAAACACAATTTATAATCATTTGGTAGTAGAATGTTAGCTAATCTCACCAGATTATTTTAAGCTACTACTAAAACATATTTGAAACTTTGTGATTTGAGCAAATGAATGAAATCCATTTGTAAATATTCAAATAGTCCTAGAGTCAGAGGTTTTGATCCTTGTCATAACTTTATAGTTTTTCTTGGGTTGTAGTACTAAAGTAGATGAAGTGAGTGAGATTCGGTCACCGATTGATCCTCTCTGACAAAATTTTGCTACCACTATTTTTAGTAGAATATGGATCTCTTCTTTGGCATCATGCTGGGGCCAAGCTGTTTGAGTGGCAGCAGGAAGATGAGCAGGAGGGTCTGAGAAAGAATAGGAAGCCAGAGGAGGTGGAGGACAGAGGAAGAGCAGGTAGCAGGCAGGGAGGGAGAAAAGGGTCCCTAGCAGCCTGCATGTTCCCTGAGTCCTGGCTATCCTGGGAGAGGTTCGTGTAAGGTGTCTGAAGGTGAATGGAAAAAGAGACCCATCAGGAGAGTGAAGAACCCAGAGAGAGGGAGGAGGAAAGAGTGAGTGAGAGGCAGGCTAGCACTGGGCAAAAGCAGCCTGAGGGAAAAGGAAGGAGCAGGAAATAGGGAGAGGGGAGACAACTGCCTGAACAATTTGTTTTATCCACGTTGGGATAAAATCAGGGAGAAAATATGTGGCTGTTTTTAAACAAAATTATTATACCAGTCTAATTTATTCAAGATCCACATTGATTAGGAATATTAATTTACCTTGATTTAGAATATGATCAGATGTTTTATTTTATAATTACGTCTATATAGCAAATCTTTAAAATTTTTCTTATTTAAAAAGTACATATGTTCCCTTGGCATTTACTCATTCCTTTTTGCTAGTGTGAGATTGGCTTCCATTTCCTGGCTATTTGATCTTGTAGGTTATCAAACTATGCTATTAATTTGGTTCATAATTAAGCGTCCCACCTGTTCGTCCCTAACCAGGCCCTTTCTTAAAGGGCCAATGCTCTTAAAAGCCTTATAAATTAAAATAAGTTTTAATTCTGGGGATTCTGGGAACCCCTTATTACATATTCATAGGGGTACTTATTATTGGCTTTATATGAGTATGAATTAGTCTCTAATTGGTAGTTGTATAAGTTCAATAAGATCAAGAGTTACTTTACATGTAAGAAAATTTATAACATTGAAGTTTCTCTTGAAATAGATGAACGTGCTAGTATGTTTGTGTAGCAAATAGCTCACATCGACATGACAGAAGAACGTTCTCAACTCTCCATCAAGGTAGGGAGCTCTAGGCTGGATTCTTCCCATTTTGTTATGTGATGTTTTAAATCACAAAGTCTTTCCTTGCACTCCTGCTGTAAAAATTCACCTGTGACTTCTAGTAGTTTAGGCTTACTTTTTATATCTTAATAATATCTCAGATCCATCTGGAGTTTATTCTTTTGTATGATGGGGGCCAAGAGTTTGCTATTCTTTTTCTAAATGGTATTCAGTCATGCTAGCATCATTTTAAAATGTCCATTTGCGACGGTATCTATATCATATGCTGAATTTCCTAATGTTTTTAGGCCTACTTCTGTGCTCATTGAAACTTTTTTTTTTGTAAACTTTGTACCTATCTCTAGTGGTTATCTTTGTAGTCATACTTTAAAATAAAAGTCACTGTGCCCCAGTCCACTTTTTAATTTACTCTTTTACTCTACAGTATGTCAGCTTTTAGTGGTATCCTTTGACTCCCACTTATTGATGAGATCAATGAGTTTATTTTACTTTTCCATGTCCCTCTACTTTTACTTTATAAAAATTGCATTACTTCTATGTTATCAGAACATGTGTTATATATAAATATATATATATGACTCTTCCATCCTTGTTTCTAACTTTATTATTAGATCTTCTATTAAATCCACATAATTAACCAACATCATTAACTTATATTCATTCTTTCACTTTTACTGAGAGTATTTTAGGCTATTAATTTTCCTTTGATCACTGCTTTAAATGTAATCAGATCCTGATATGTAGTCTATTTATTATTATTATTTTTAGAAATTTAGAAATATCAGGCCAGGTCTCATTGGTCATTTATTGGTTAAATGAAACTCATCTGTAAGCCGAGCTCATGGATATGGCATCCCCTGATTTCTTGTATTTTTGTTTATTTTTTTTGAGACAGAGTCTTGCTCTGTCCAGACTGGACTGCAGTGGCATGATCTCGGCTCTCAGCAACCTCTGCCTCCTGGGTTCAAGCGATCTTCCCACCTCAGCTTCCCACGTAGCTGGGATTACAAGCACCACCATGCCTGGCTAGATTTTGTATTTTCAGTAGAGATGGGGTTTCACCATGTTGGCCAGGCAGTCTCGAACTCCTGATCTCAAGTGATCTGCCCTCCTCAGCCTCCCAAAGTGTTGGGATTACAGGCATGAGCCACCATGCCTAGCCTATTCTTGTATTTTTAAAACTCTAATTCTGTAGTCATGATACTTAAAGAAGGCATGGTTGAATAAAAAATTGATTTACACCTTTTCTTGATTTTTGTATAAATGCTATTCCATTCTTGCCTTACTTTGCATATTGCTTTTGAGAAATACTATATTAGTTAAGTTCTATTTTCCAGATCAATTTTCCCTAGTACTTGGTTGGCTATATTAATATGTAGATTCAGATTATCTGGCATTTCTGGAAAGCTTTCTTGAATTACAGTTTAAAATATTAGTTTTATTTTATTGCATTGATTTATTCTTCAAGGACTCTACTTATTCCTGTGTTGACTGTTCTTTGCCTATTTCTCCTTTCAACCAATTTCTCTCTGTTCCTTTTTACTTCTTTGTTTAAGTTTTATTTATTTATTTATTTATTTATTTATTTATTTATTTAGAGATGGAGTTTCATTCTTGTTACCCAGGCTGGAGTGCAGTGACATGATTTTGGCTCACTGAACCTCTGCCTCCAGGATTCAAGCGATTCTCCTGCATCAGCCTCCTGAGTAGCTGAATTACAGGCATCCACCACCACACCTGGTTATTTTTTGTATTTTTAGTAGAGACGGGGTTTCATCATGTTGGCCAGGCTGGTCAGGAACTCCTGACCTCAGGTGATCCACCCGCCTCGGCCTGCCAAAGTGCTGGGATTATAGGCGTGAGCCACCTCACTAGGTCTATTTATTGTTTTTCTACTCTTCTTCAATGCTCCTTATTAAATATTCATATCTATTTTGAATATGATATAGGCACCATATAATTGGATTTTAGGATATGCTATCACCTTTATTTCTTCCCTGAGATCAACTAACTCTTTTTTTTTAAATTAATTCTTTTTTAAGCCCTCATTTGGGTTCTTAAACTTTGAAGTTTTAATTTTATGTGTCTTTTTATGTCTCCAATACATTGACAATAAATAGTGGTTTCACTTGTGTTACAATTTTTATTGACTTCATAATTATTTGTTTCATTAAGTATTTGGGAGAATTTTTCATTTTTTTTTTTTTATAGTAGCTTTGTATGGAAGAAAGTTGCTCATACCTATATATTTGATTGACTGGCTTGGCAGATTGGGGTGGTGTATTAGTCTGTTTTCACAGTGCTGATAAAGACATACCCAAGACTGCACAATTTACAAAAGAAAGAGGTTTAATTGGACTTATAGTTCCACGGGCTTGGGAAGTCTCACAATCATGGCGGAAGGCAAGGAGGATCTAGTCCTGTCTTACATGGATGGCAGCAAGCAAAGAGAGAATGAGGAGATGCAAAAGCAGAAACCCCTGATAAAACCATCAGATCTGGTGAGACTTATTCACTACCACGAGAACAGTCTGGGGGGAACTGCCCCCATGATTTAATAATCTCTCACGTGGCCCCTCCCACAACACGTGGGAATTATGGGCGCTACAATTCAAGATAAGATTTGAGTGGGGACACAGCCAAGCCATCGCAGGTGGTTTTCCAGATTTGTTCTCCAAGGTTGCCATCTTCTGTCAGAGTAGAAGATTGCAATTTCTTTAATAGATGATATGGGAGTGGGGGCAGGGAGGGGCGATCAGTCATAGGGTTGTGTGTCTTTCATTTTTCATATTTTAAAAATACTGTATGGAAGGATTCTGTAGTGACATTTTCACTTTT
The DNA here is from genome assembly GCF_000951045.1 of Mandrillus leucophaeus. Lineage (NCBI taxonomy): Eukaryota > Metazoa > Chordata > Mammalia > Primates > Cercopithecidae > Mandrillus > Mandrillus leucophaeus. Next base: position 6,138,106 of record NW_012106030.1, on the reverse strand, counting down.
TTCTTTGACCAGTCTCCAATGGGCATCTCTTTCCTTCCCTTTTATTCTCTTTTCCTCCAAGATACTTATTTTCACGACCATCTCCTTAAGTATTGTACCCAATAAAAAGTCTTTTCCTTGGAGTCAGTGCTGTGATCTTCCAGGACTCTGTATGCATTTCATCACTTAGGATGATTTCACCTTCATTAACCTCCCTTCTGTCTTCTGCACAATTTTTCTGGATCCCCTACCCCCTGCCCTTTCTGTCCTTCTCCTACTTCTCCAACCCCAGCTTTCTGAATAGGCTTGTGATGGGAGTTTTAGAGAAAGCTTTGCTGGAAATCAGTATTTACTTTTTCAGATACAAGTAATTAAAATTGTAGTTTAGGCTGAAAGTATGCTATTTGTGTCAATTTATTTGTACTTATTGATCTGTATAGTGTTTTGGAGAACGTGGTGAGATTTCTATTTAGGCAGCTGTGATTACCTTGGATTTTCAGAGTCAGCAATCTTAACTATGTCCCTCATTAATGTTGATCCTTTGGATTTTACCTGTAGTTCCTCTTACTGTAGGCTCTGATATAATTTTCTTGAACTCTTTTTATAAAACTAGAGAAATGACTGAAATTCTAAATGTTGTATTTGCTTTCTCCATCATCTCCTTTCAGGAATATGTGCAAACTCACTTCCTTTATAATCTTCAGACAAAGAAATCACACCAAAATTTACAATCAAAGCATAACAAAGCAGATAACAACAATAATTAAAGACATTTCTCTAGTTCAAAACCAATGGGCAAATCTGATTCGCTAGATCTTGCCTACCAGTTCATTAGAAATAACCAGAAACCTATGTATGCTAGTTTAGGCTGATGCTGTATGGAACCCTGTACCCACCCTGACTGTGTGATAAACTCTGCTAGTGGGCATGAGTGTGCATGGTGGGGTTATCAGAGAACCTTGGGTCTCACACAGAAGGTAACATTTGACTTCATATTTAAATTAGGGTAAGCTGGGTGTTTTCAAAGTAAAGAAAGTGGAGGCAGGGAAACTCCTTTAAAACAAAAGTTTCCTGGATCAAAATTATGAGGGTATTAAAATGCTTCAGCTGTTTGCACAGATAATCTTAGATGACTTTAACACACATAATTGAGAGTGGGGTGGCAAAGTGGGGAGGCCTGGGGGAAACAGGAGGTGATGAGAGATGAGGCTGGAATGGAGGTTGGAGTCAAATTTGAAGGGCTTTGCTTGCCACATCATTCAAAAAGAATAATACAAGCACAAATTTCCTTTCTTGCCAACCAAAAGGAAGAAAATTAGATACCTGCTGATAAAAATGGTGTATTGTTAGGATGATAAATCTGTAACCTATAACACAAACTTTTTCAGGGAAAAACAGAAGTGTTTCAAATAAATTTATTTTCAAAACCAAGCAGCCAATTTTTCTAGCCAGTGGAAATTAGTCTGTTGTGTTCAAGAGTTGGTTGATAAAACGTAATAGTTTATTTATAATATGAGTTTGAGGGTGTCAGAATGACTAGCCATTTGAGTAGGGGAGCTATCTCACTTAAACAAAAATCCTCCATTGACGGCTTCCAGAAGTCCTTCAATGTTGATTTCTTCAACTTTATCTACTCAAGGCCCCGTGGTGTGTAGGCACTAAAAGATGAATAAATACATGCCGAAAGAAAGTGAGAAAGATAAAAAGAAAGATAAGCAAAAGAGAGAGAGAAAAGAAGGAAAGAAGGAAAGGAAAAGAGAAAGAACTCAACCCATTGGAGATTCTCACTTAGTTTTTCAGTGCTCATACATTAGAATGTTTGGTGGTTTATTTGGGTGGGGCAATATTTCTTCACCTTCAGCTAAAATGTTTACACTCCTAAGAGTTGTCAAACTTTATCAACCATTGTGATTTAGGGCTAATGAATAGATAATAAAATGGGCACAGGATAGGTGTCAAGGACCACCTTCTAATCCCATTCCCTACATTAAGATGGGACACTTGATTTTATAAGAAAGGGGAAGGGAGGCCAGAAGGAGTAGAGAACAGACATCTCTTCTCTGTTTTTCTTAGCATTTTTCTACACTAGGCATAATTAAAATAATGGCCCACTGTTCAAGCTGTGAAATAATCTGAAAAGCAACAGAAAAAATATATAAAATGTGTGTTCCTTTCATTTTAGGAAACATTTTGGGAAGAGAGGAATAAAGGGAGGTTTGTTAATTTTTAAATGATGATCTTATTCAAAGAGGATAATAATTTTTGATGCTTGCTATATACCCCAAAACATAAAACTCGAGATTTATATTTTAAACAGAACAGACCAGACCCTACCAATGAGGAGGAAACAGTTACACTGTGTGTGAGATTGTTTTTCTAATTTAGTCTATATAAATATCACTTGCTTCAATTTTATTAGATGTTAAGAATATTCCTGAAAATGCAAATTTCAGTCTCTCCATAGTAGGATAATGTCTAATTTTAAAATATTGAACCATATGGAATTTTGTCTAGTTAACTGCATGTGTCCCTGAAATAGAATATTTATGGGTTTTTGTATTTCCAGTGCATTTTAGAGTTCCTGGAATAAAGCACATGGTCAAGAAATACTTGTTGAGTAAATTAATGAGTGGATTACAACAGAATGATAATCGCCTGAGACCTTCCAGAATAGTCCAGCTGTGAAGAGATTTTATGTATGGCTAATAGACACAGGATTCAGAATAAATGTGAGTAAATTGTAGAGGGTGTCAGTTGTGGTGGTAGTCCATTAGCTTAGAACTATAAAAACCCTATTGGCGAACACAATTTGAGAAAAAACCCTGGTATTTCTGTGGTGGAGGCTTTTCCCCATGTACCCACTTTTAGTTGTTGATTAAAAGAGGCGCACAATACCTCTCTGTCTCACTTTCCACTCACGATTCCCTTTCCTAAGCTAGAGAAATGTGATATAGCCCAGTAATGTTCAGCAAAATTCATTATATTGTTTGCTATTTATAATAAGGGTGAGCACAAATCGTCACTTCAGTTTTTGACTAAAGCAAATTGATTTGGGGGATGGAGTAAACCCAGAGTACAAAAAGAATGATAGGGCTTGTGTTGTTACCTTCCAGGTTCCTTTTCCAGTCATTCATAAAGAATGGTAAATATGATATTCCAAATGGATTTCTACATGCTTTTAAATATTGTAAAGCAATCAACAAAATAGTAATCAGATGACTCCGGAAGTTGATGATGCAACATTTCCATTTGGGTTTGCTTGTGTGTGGGGGCACGTGTGTGTGCACATGTGTGTGTGACAGAGGTCTGTACTATAGATATAAAGTTTGCCACTCAGAAATGGAAGGATGGTCTTATGTTTTCTGCATCTCAAGAGTCAGCGCTTACATTGTTCTGCCACTCTTTGGCCGCTTGTAGCTGTGCATCCACTACAGAGGTAAAATCCCATTAGGCTCAACACCAGTTTTTTTCCTTTGCCCACGATGGAGTAGCTTTTAACCTTCTTCATGGGTTATGCTATTGTTCTGGATAGTCTCTTTAAAAGGATATAACCCAGTTTTGTGACATCACTTTTGTTTGATTCACTCAGGAAATCATGATATGGTTTGTGTTTTCTTTCTCTGCTAGCTTCTTTCCTTATCTCCTCCTAATGCAAGGAAAAGCAAAATTGATGAAATTATAGAATTAACGGGATACTGAAAAGAGAGACTGAGATCATGAATCACTAAACCAATTTTCCTGCCTAGAGGGTGTAATTCAGTGGTATTTTTATAAATGTGATTCAAGCTGTGGCTTTTGCAAAAGATCATGAGCCACGTTATATATTAAAAAAAGTGGAGAAATCATAACTACTCATCAGCAAGATGACCTTCCTCTCCCTGCTGAGATTTATGTAATCCTAGGGGCTCTAATTCTTGAAATATACTTAGCTGGAAAATACAAGATGAAACCAGTACAATTAAACAAATGAGACCATCTACTTATTTCTGTCTCTGAATGCCAAGAAGAATAGATGCTACAACACGAGGGTGTGTGATCTGGGTGGGAGAATGCTGGGCTTGAGTTAGAAAGCCTGGTTTGCTGTTATGATCTCCAGACATTTAATTTAACTGCTTTTGGTTTTAATTTGGCCTTATGTTAATTTGGTCAACAACCAGTTCATCATGTCAGGATAACAAAAAAAAATTCAGTTTTTAAACAGATAAGTGACAAGTTTATGTTGTATTTTTGAAGTTAAGCAAGGTAAGGGTTGCTTGTATTGACCTCTCATGGTGTTCATGTATCTCTGGGTGGGTGCTTGCTAATCCAGAATGCATATGTCTTACAGAAGACCTGAGTTTAAATACTGGTAAATTTTGGAATTTTGAATGAATTACCCAATTTCTCTGAATCTCTGTATTGTTAGCTATAAAAAGACAATAATACCCCATCCAGTGACCATGAGAGTGAAACTGTCATAAGCAAAAGCAATCTCTGGAATTTTGACCCTTTTAAATAGCAGAGTTGCTTTGGATCAGCCTAAGTAAGGCTTGACTGTGAGTACTCCAATCAATGCATTTAACAAGCAGGAATGGTTAATCGGCCTGACTTCAAAACTAGTAAAGACAGGCATATTATATATTCTGATACATCTCTCTTTCTGCTTAACCCTGGAACATAGGAATGTCCCTTGATGATTCTCTGGTGACATGAGAGTTTGTTACTGTTTGTGGCAGTGTTATATGATAGTTACATGCTCAAGCTCTGGAACCAGACTCATATGGATTCTAATCTTGACTCTACCACTTCCTAACCATAGAAATTTGTAACCAGGTAACGTCTCTAAGCCTCTATATTCTGATTTGTCAAACCTCTAAATAGGAACATAACTTCACAGAGCTTTTAAAAGGATGATCTGATAATGTATCTAAACATCTAATGCAGAAATTGGTTCTTGGTAAGCACAGGTACTAGCTATTATTACCACTTCTATTATTTTTACCTTTCCTCCTTAGGCTATTTGCTCCATTTTGCATTAGTAGTTCTATCTCTGTCCATTGCAGAGGCTTCTCTTATTTCTTGAGATGTATTCTTTATTTGCTTCTTTGATGAAGACCCAGTGCTTTCTCAGTTCCTGAGCTATGTTGCTCAGTTTATCATTTAGGGAAAAATTTACTTCCTTCATTTGCGAAATAGGAATAACAATAATAAGTATATATGTAGCAAGCTTCTCTGCCTGATGTGGGCTGTTAGGGACTGTTTTTCTGGATCTTGTTTCAGAGATATTATTACTACTGGTACTTTCATTCTAGTAGAATTTGTGATCTTGGCAGCCAGTTCCTCTTGGTAGAGATATTAGAGCCCCAACTCAGGCTGTTAGGCACTATACCTCATTTGATGCCCCAGAGAGGCATCTGTGCATTAGTTTTCAATTTCTCTTACTATTGCTTCCTTCTGGCACTAGGGGATTTCATTTTCCTCATTTTCAGTTCGACAATATCTCATAAAATTTATTTTCTTTTAAAACACTTTTTCCAGCATTCTGGAGTTTTGAGAGTGAGAAGGTGTTTCCTTCCCTATCAACTCCAAAACACATATTGATCAGTAGGATAGGATTTGCAATTGAACAACTAATCTCAGCATCAAATTTTGATTCTGGTTTTGAACAAATATCTATTTATAATTAGGTCTTAGTGTCATCGATTACAAAATTAAGCATTAGGTGTTTGGTGCCTACGACAAGTTTGGCATAAACATTTGTGCGAGATGACTTCCTGTGCAGATTTTCATAGCTCTTTATTCTTGAGCCCTTTGGGAGAACCTTTCCCTTCTGATGAATGCTTCCAGTGCCAGTTCATGCATCTATAAGAAAAAAGCAGGCCAGGCACTCTGTTATTATTCACACTGCAGGAAACCCTGAGATGAACTCAGTGAAAGGAACGACAGCCTAAAATTAAAGATCCGTTTGGTGTGCATGGTGTGTGTATTTTTAACATGTGTTTCCTTCCCCTGTTATCAGTACACTCCATGACTAATATTCTGTTCAATGGCACAAATATAGAAGGAAAAGTTGAAATTGGTGTAAAACAGGATGGTAAAAAAAATCATTCATAAATCTAGAGATTCAATAAACAATGAAGATCCTGCAACAGTTTATAAAGCTTTCTCTGGTGTTTCAAGGTACCGTCTTTTATGCTACTCTTGCACTCAGCTGTACTCTACTTCAGACTGTCAATACCAGCATCAGAAATGATCCCAAATTGGTCTTCAGACTGGTTTCAGCTGATTTATCTTCTTTTATATGGGTAGTTAGGGATTGGGTTGGGTGAACGAACAATGAGGGAAGATCTTGCACCACTAAATCTTTTAATATTAAAACTTCACGTGTTCAGCACTTTGTGTCGTGTTAGTGTTCATGTTTACTAACACAGTCTTTCTCTATGATGCAACATTAGATTTATCTTTGTTATTTCATGGGTGACAACATGAAAAATGGGAAAAGTGGGTGACTAGCTTGTTTATATTGCATGTAACATAATAACAGTAACGACAGTAATAATGATAGTATTTAACTCTAACTGAGTGCTTCCAGTGTGTCAGACATCTTTCTAAGTACTCAGTCTTCACAACATTTATCTCATCACAACCTTGAAGAGAAATCCTTAGAAGGAATAGGTGGGAATCTGAGCACTCTAAGTATAAGGGAGAAGGGGATCCAAAGAACTGTTTAAAATGTTGGCAGGTGCTTGGAATGAGAAAAGTGTTCCAAGTGGGTGTTTGTGGAGAGATGAAGCTGAAAGCCTGAATCAGAGGCACAGCAAGATCATGGAGGGCCTCGGATACTTTGCTGAGGAGTTTGGATTTCAATTTCACAAACAAAGGTAGGCACACTCTGTAAAAAGAGAGATAGTAAATCATTTAGGCTTTGTGGGCCACATGGCTTCTGTCAGAACTACTCAGCAATGTTGTTGTAGCACAGAAGCAGCCACAGACAATGTGTAAGCAGATGGGCACAACCGGTTCCAATAAAACTTTATTTATAAAAACAGCAGGCCAGGTTTGATGGCTCATGCCTGGAATTCCAGCACTTTGGGAGGCTGAGGCGAAAGGATTGCTTGAGCCCAGGTGTTCGAGACCAGCCTGGGTGACAGGGCAAAACCCCGTCTCTATAAAAATACAAATAAAATTAGCCAGGTGTGGTAGTGCACGCCTGTTGTCCAAGCTACTTGGGAAACTGAGGTGAGAGGATTGGTTGAACCTGGGAAGTTGACACTACAGTGAGCGAAGACTGCACAACTGTACCCCAGCCTGGGCAACAGAGTGAGACTCTGTTTTAAAAACAAAACAAAACAAAACAAAAAGCAAATAAAAAACCAGTCAGCAAGTGAGCAGAATTTAGACTATAGGCTGTTGTTTGCTGACCACTATTCTAGGAAGGAGTGAACTTCTCACATTTAAGGGCAAATGGTGCATGCGGCATACATGGCCACTTCGAAAAGACTTTCTCCACCTGATGTCAAAAGAGTTAAATTGAGTCTAATATAAATTATTGTTATTACTTTTTATTATACGTTAAGTTCTGGGATACATGTGCAGAACATGCAGGTTTGTTACGTAGGTATACATGTGCCATGGTGGTTTGCTGCACCCATCAACCCGTCGTCTACATTAGGTATTTCTCCTAATGCTATCCCTTCCCTTACCTCCCACCCAGAAATAGGCCCTGGTGTGTGATGTTTCCCTCCCTGTGTCCATGTGTTCTCGTTGTTCAACCTCCACTTATGAGTGAGAACATGCAGTGTTTGGTTTTCTGTTCCTGTGTTTGTTTGCAGAGGATGATGGTTTCCAGCTTTATCCATGTCCCTGCAAAGGACATGAACTCATCCTTTTTTATGGCTGCATAGTATTCCATGATGTATATGTACCACATTTTCTTTATCCAGTCTATCCAGTCTTTCTTTATCCAGTCTATGATGGGCATTTGGGTTGGTTCCAAGTCTTTGCTATTGTAAATAGTGCTACAATAAACATACATGTGCATGTGTCTTTATAGTAGATTTATAATCCTTTGGGTATATACCTAGTAATGGGATTACTGGGTCAAATGGTATTTCTGGTTCTAGATCCTTGAGGAATTGCCACACTGTCTTCCATCAAAAAGTGGGCAAAGGATATGAACAGACACTTCTTAAAAGAAGACATTTATGTGACCAACAAACATATGAAAAAAAGCTCATCATCGTTGGTCATTAGAGAAATGAATCAAAACCACAATGAGATACCATCACACTCCAGTTAGAATGGCAATCATTAAAAAGTCAGGAAACAATGTAAATTATTTTTACGCCTGTGTCAGGAAGAATAATTTCATGAGAGCAATGACCAGGGCCATTTCCTGTAAATGGATGGATGAGGAGTCGTCAGCTTGCCCAGAAAGGCCACTTTACACTCCTTGCTCAGCATTATAACTAATAGCACCCCCTGTCTTGCTTTCTGTGTTTGGATGATAAATTATAAATGGTCACCCTATTTTACACCTAAAAGGGGATGCATTTTAGAACTTCTGCCCAATGGGTAGGCTTTGGGCCTCATCTTTCCAAGGTTGTGTTATGGCCTGAGAAGAGTGATGGAATGAGAACCCCACCATCTGGAGTGAGGTCCCCGTTCTGCTCCTTATTAGCCAGGTGGCCTTGGGCTAATTGCTCAGTCCCTCCAAGTAAAGATTTGCTTCACTGAAAATTGAGAGTACTACATTTTTCCAGTATTTAGGGCTTTGTGGATAAATACAGTGATATTTGTAAAAGTTCACAGGAGAAACTATTTGTAATACATATCCAAGTGGAAGAGTGGCAGAATGGCAAGGTAGGAAAGGCTTTGGACCCAGACAGAAGGTGTAACCTAGTCTTCACCACTTATCATCCTGAGGTCTTGCAGAAATTATTGCCTCACCCTACGCCTCAAGAACCTCACTGGGGTTAATCATACCATCCTTTTAGAAATGCTGTAATTGTTAAAGATAACACATATAAACTTTTGAGCACAGTGCCTGGCATGTCGATAGCACTTGGTAAAGCAAAATATAGTTGTTATTTTTCAAACATAACATGTGTATTAGTCCGTTTTCACACTGCTGATAAAGACATACCTGACACTGGGCAATTTACAAAACAAAGAGTTTTATTAGACTTACAGTTCCACATGGCTGGGGAGGCCTCACAATCATGGCAGAAGGCAAGGAGGAGCGAGTCACATCTTACGTGGATGGCAGCAGGCAGAGAGCTTGTGCAGAGAAACTCCTGTTTTAAAAACCATCAGATCTCACGAGACCCATTCACCATCACGAGAACAGCGCAGGAAAGACCCACCCCCATGATTCAGTCGTCTCCCACCAGGTCCCTTCCACAACATGTGGTAATTATGGGAGCTACAAGATGAGATCTGGGTGGGGACTCAGAGCCAAACCGTATCAACATGTCATATCGAAACTATTATTTATCTTTACTTTGACACGTGCCTCACATTGTTTACCTCCACTCACCTCCTGCAGTGTCGTAATTCTTTTTGTTTCTTTTTTTCCCCCCGCTATTCTTTAAGCCACATCTACTCAGCAGGGTTCTGAAACTGTGATGGTGATAGTAGTTCCTTACTGAGCAATTTTTTTGTTGTAGACATCTCTGGATGAGGGATATTTTCTCTGTAGTCTAACATAGCTAATGTTAACTTTGCCTAACTTTAGAGGCTATAATGTACCTTTGAATCCTTGATTTTCTGGAACCATTCTCTGGTCCTGGTAGAGCTTGTTTGTTTTTTTCTTCAATAGGGAAGGCCAGCCAAGGTCATGGCCTGAAAATCATGGTGGTGGGCACCATGCTATTTCTCTCCTCCTGCTTTTCCTGCACCCTTCTATCATGTTTGCTTGAGGACCTGAAAATAATTGGTTGGAACTGCTACTCGCTTTTAGCCTTTTATCCAAGTTTGACAAGTATGTTGTGCCAAATAGCATGTACTATAAATGGCTTGAACCTAATAAGTACTCTTTTTGGACATGTGATCTGTTGTCCATCTTCCTTCCTTGAGAGGGAAATTACAATCTTCTAAGATTCTCTTTCCATTTCTATAGAATGTGGGTGCTAATTTGAAAGCAGTCTCATAAAATGGAAGCAAACCAGGCTAATTAGAAATATTTATGGGACTGTTAGTGAATATACATCTAAATGAAATAGCAAGGCTCTCCTTGAAGGGGAAAAACATTACTTTGGTTGTAGGAATAATTAGCCTGTGCTGTAACATTGAAATAAGGTAAAACTCTTTCTCTGCTGACCGGATCCATTTTTACTTGGTCAGACCAAGGTATCCCCAGAAGGACTCATTAGTATTTTTATGATTTAATTTTTATTTTTATCAAAGCTAAACTTGCATATATTTCTTATTCCCTGGAGATAATTACTTCAACTCTTTCAGTTGATTCTTTTGGTACTGACTCCATATCACTAAGAAACAAATTTACATTCTTTTTAAATAATTTCTTAAAGTTTGTTTCACACACACACATATGGTGAAAAGAGCCAAATATTTCTACAATGCTTCCTAGTAAAACTATCATATCCATGTTACTCTCCCCCAACCCTTTCCTACCTTCCTAGAAGAAAACGCATTTTTTATTTATTTCTGTGATTCTGTTTAACATGATATGATTGTTACTTCTTGACTTTTAGCTCTAAACATTATCTATTGACTTAGCATGCTGGCAAATGAGAATTTAGTTTTCGTTTATTCTCATGTCAGTGAGTCCCACTCCATCATCCCCTTCCCCATCTCTGTTCTTATGGTTTTAATAATAATTTTAAAGAAATCAATGTTCTGTATTCATATTATATGGCTATATAAAACTGTTCATGGATGAACCTTGTAATATACCTTGATTATTTTCCTATCCTGTTTAACATTTGTTTTTTTCCCATAGGTTTTGTTTATCTTTTTAAAAAATACACTTGTTTAATTTTGTTTGCATATAGCAATCCCCAAATCTCCCACACCAGTGTGTAAATCTCTGCTAGATGTATTCTTTCATATCTAGTATTTGCTCAGTTTCTCTTCTGAAGAAAGGTATCTCCTAGAGCCCTTGGCATGTTTTTATTTGGATTAATTCCTGTTTTTAGTCTCATTCTGGGATCTCACTTCACGTCTCCATTTTTACCTTTGCCTCTGTCATGTATTCCTAAATCCAAGGTCTTCCCCTTTTTTTATATATTCCTTCATTTTCATTGAGTATATCCTCCAGCAGCTTCTTGAAGAAGATAGAAAACTACATAAAAGATCACTTGTTTGAAAACGTACATGCTGAAAATGTCTTTATTTTATTTTTGTACTGAATAAAGATTTGACCAAGTTACAATTCTTAATTGGAAATCATTTCCTTTCAGAATTTTAGAAAACATTTTATTTTTAAAATTTATAAACATATAAAAAAAGCAAAATTCACAGAAATTTCACGCACTCAACCCTGAACTACCAGCTTCAACAACTATCAACATTTTGACAATTTGTTTCATCTATTCTTCCACCCACCTACCTTTTTGCTTGTTTTGCTGAAATATTTGAAAATGAAACCCAGCCATCATCTCATTTCACTGCCAACTGATTCTGAAAGAATCTTCAAAGGAACACAAAGGGCATTCATTGTCTTACATAAGCACAATGCCATTATCACATCTAACAAAATAATAGTTCCTTTTTGTCATCCAAAAACAGGTTCAAATTCAATTTTCTCTGATTGTCTATAAATATCTTTTACAACTGCTTTATTTGAGTCAAGATCCAAACAATTTCTACTTTGTTATGTTTCTGAAGTCTCTTTTAATCCCCAAAATCTCCTCTTTCTGCATATTCCTATCCTTTCTCCCCATGCCATTGACTTATTGAAGTAACAGAATGTTTGGTACAGAGTAAAGTCATGATCTGGATGTGGCTGATTGCCTCTTCATGGTTTAACTTGTTTCTATATTTCCCATAGATCAGAGGTTACATTTAAAGCCTTAATCAGATTCTGGTTCAATTGTTTCCCTAGACTGTTTCATTGGTGGTAGGAGCCTCTCACTTTTAGTTATCCTACAATTGAGCAGTGGTTCCAGTAGTGATAGTTTGCTCTCTTCTTTTCAAAGATCTCCATCAATTTTTCACCTAGTGTTTTTAAAATCAATTGACTACAATTGTCTAAATCAGTAATCACATTACAGGGGTGGCAAGGTGTTGATTTTCTAATTATATCCTTTCTATTTATATATTAGTTCAAAATCTTCTGACTGAAAGACTTTCTCATTCAGGAGGGGTATACGGTTCATACTAGGAGAGCAAGACAATGTTTTCCATTTAATTAGGAGTTTTCAGAGTAATGAGTGGTGCCTTGGAAACCTCTTATATTGTCAAATAATATGTTTTCTCTTTTATTTGAGTAGCATGTTGAACTAATGACTTTTAAAATATTGAATTGTATTTTAATCAATTGCTGCCATTATGTATTTGATGCTTAAATTGCATTATTGGCCAACAGAAGCTCCTTTCTCTCAGAAATTTAAAGGCATTAATCCACTGACTTTTTAAAACAAATGATTATTAAGTCCTTTAAATACAATCTAATTTTTTTCTCTCTGAAAGTTAGTAGCATCTCTTCTTTTTCTCCAAGGTTCTGAAATTTCACAGTAATATAATTCCACAATTTAATCTATTAATTTTTAATGGAAATTTTCTATTTTATGTTATTATTTTAATATCAAAGAGTATATTTTATGTTATCGGAATATTCCTTTCTATAACATCCTTTTCCTCTTTCATGGATACAATATCTCTTTTATCTCTCGGAGGAATTAATAATAGGTTTTTTTTTTTTGAGACAGAGTTTCACTCTCACGCAGGCTGGAGTGCAGGGATGTGATCTTGGCTCACTGCAACCTCCGCCTCCCAGTTTCAAGCAATTCTCCTGCCTCAGCCTCCCAAGTAACTGGGATTACAGAAACCCGCCATCACATCTGCCTAAGTTTTGTATTTTTAGTAGAGATGCGGTTTCACCATGTTGGCCAGGCTGGTCTCAAACTCCTGACCTTGTGATCCGCCCGCTTCGGCCTCCCAAAGTGCTGGGATTACAGGCATGAGCCACTGTGCCCGGCCAACAAGTTTTTATGAAAATTTATTCTTCCTGTGTACAGGTTAGGGAGCTGTCCACAAGATCGCCCTCATTTTTGGCACTAACATCAAATCTGGGGCACCACACGACCATCCTAAGTGTCAACAATTTGCTAGGAGGAATAATAAAATTCACAGATGCTGTTATACTCACAGTTATGGTTTATTACAGTGAAATGATACAGATCAAAGTCAGCCAAAAGAAGAGACACATGGGCCACAGTCCAGGAAAGTTTCAAACATGGAACTTCCAGTTGTCCTCGCCCACTGGAGTCATGGGCAGTGTCAACTCTTCCTGGCAACAGTGTGGAACAAGACACATACGGTACTGACAACCAAGGAAGCGCAACCAAGCTTTCATGTCCAGAGTTGTTGTTGGGGCTCAGTCATGTAAACATAATTGGCTGCCCATACAGTCCCCAGCTTCTCTGGAGGTAGAGCACATGATCCAGAGCTCCTAATATAAACTGCGTTATTCAACTCTCTGGTGTAGTCCAAGTGCCCAGGATAACCAAAGGCACTTTTATCAGGCAGGACCTTCCAAAGGCTTACCTCCTAGGACAAAATCTCTGTTTTCTTCATTGTTTTCTCATTTGTTGATGTTCGCCTTTGTATTTTTTTCTCAGATGCTTTCTTTAAATATCTGAGGATCATTACTATTTGCTTATATTGAGGAATAAGGAAATACCGTAGTCTGTCCTTATCCATGGTTTTATTTTCTGCAGTTTTAGTTACCCATGTCAACTACAGTCTGAAAATAATTGGAAAATTTTGGAAATAAACAATTCAGAAGTTTTAAATTTCACAACTTTCTGAATGGCATGAAGAAATCTTGCACTATTCTGCTTTGTTTTGCAAAGGACATTAATCCTCCATTTGTCAAAAGTATCCGCACGTATACATTACCCTCCATGAGTCGCTTTGTTGTCTCAGCTATCAGATCCACAGATCACAAGAAGAAGGGTGAGTACAGTAAAATTAGATATTTTGAAAGAGAGAGACCACGTTCACATAACTTTTATGACGGTATATTGTTCTATTTTATTGTTGTTAATCTCTTACTGTGCCTAATTCATAAATTAAACTTTATTATAGTATGTATGTATAGGAAAAAACATAGTATATATGGGGTTTGGTACCACCCATAGTTTCAGGCATCCACTATGGGCTTGGAATGTATCCCCTGCAGATAATGGCAATACTGCTATAAAAAGTTGATGGTTGCTGTGTGTACATAGTGGATCTTGTGATCCGTGGTATTCACAGTAGAGTTACCTACCTGGGCAATATTTTGAATACTTTATGCTATTATATTTAATTTTTTAAAAAAACATTTCCCTTTTGGAATAGTTAGATGTTCCAAAGAATGTTCTCCTCATCTCTTGCTTAGAAGCATAGACCTCACTACCAGAATTCTAGGAGATGAATTGGAGAACAAAAAGGGGGTCTCAATATTTAGTGTATACACATTCACTCAATCTCTTTTATCCCTAATCTTAGCTGTTTTTGGTGTCCTCCAGTCCAGAAACCTTGTGCTCTACCTTTCCCGTAGAATAAACCTATAGCTTTCTAGTAGAAAGGGAGTTGAGCTGTGAAATAGACTTTTAACTGTCTTTCTAGTTTGAGCTCATCTTTATCCCTACTTACAGAGTTGCCTGATGGTACCAGTTCCTTATACTTTTAGGAATTCTTTTATTCCTGTGTTGAGATCAGGTTAATTCTCAGCTTTTCTCACTGCCAGCTTAGAACTCGCCTTTAGGGCTCCACATGAAGTGCTAAATACTTTGTATTGCACCACTGTAGGTGAACTCTTTGTGAATAGCAATATATGTAAATGGTGCCCTGATGTTGTGAAGCATGCAGCATGCACAACCACATACAGTGGCTCAACTCAGATTTCCTTGGATCTAATACATGAGCTACAACTCTAGACTTTACATTGTTCAAAATTTTGTTTATCTTTTCTTCTGTCTACTTCTCCTCTTCCTCCTCTTCCTCCTCTTTTCTTCTCCTCTTCTCCTTCTCCCCTCCTCCTCTTCCTTTTCATTCTTAAATATCTTCACTGTTGTTTCAGTATAATTTGGCAGGAAGAGGAGTTAAATGTATGTGTTCACTATTTTTAACCAGAATTCTCTTAACAAGTTTTCTATCTTTTAAAATCACAGCCTGTTGTATCTATGCTTAAGATTTAAAGCTATGGATAATTTAGCATCCAAAGAAGTCACTTTTTTCAAATGCTAAGCAGTCTAGAAACCATCAGAACTTGCAAAGGTTGTGATGGTGGCAATAAGCATAACATACGATTTAACTATGAAGTAATGAGGATGGATGCATTTGTTTGTTTTTCATTCAGAAATTCTTAGGAGTTACACATTAAAGTTCAGTAAACTATGAACTGAACTTGGAAGGAGGAATGATGGTGATGGCTGTTTGCATCTGAAAATTCTCATATCCATGCAAGAGACGAGAACAAAGAATGAATGAGGAAGCTAGTCTTAGGGTTTCTTACTACATTATGGCTAAGTTTTGTGTGTACAAAAGCTGAACTGAGCAGAAGCTCATTGTGATTGTTTGTGAAACTGCTTGAATATAACTTTTCCCCCTATGTTTTGTCCCTTTATGGTGGAATAATTTATATATAAACAGTTATAAAATACATTTATTGAATGCCTACTATTGCAAAAGTCCCTACTCATGATTCATTCTTTGGCATGAGAATTTAAATTGCAAATAACCCATGGGAGAGATCACATGTTACACTTTGCACTCATTTGTACCTGAATGTGAATAAATGTATCCAACTCATCTTAATCATTGGTTAGGAGCAGAACAACAGGGGAGTGAATATTTACAGTGCATATACAATGAATATATGCACTAATATTGCTTTCAAACTCTGTTTTATATGTAAATGGTCAATGCAATTACCTATCAATTCTTATTTGGGAGGAAGCCATAGTTAAATGATTAAACCTGCTGAGAAAAGGTATAAGAAACATTCTTTTGCTCCAAACAGCTGAAAACAACGGAGAAAAACACACTTCTAGAAAGGGAAACAATAAAAATTCCTTTTGGTATCTCGCTGGTGCCATATAAGTGAATTTATCACTGGTTATTTTTATATTAAAATCATTTTCATATTAAAGATGGATCTTGCAGCATCAGGAGTTTCTTTGATATTAGAAGTCTCAGGTATATTCTCCTAGGAAAGTTAATTTGGACACCAAGAGAAATGTGGAAATGGTGATTCTAAAAGAAAGAATGACAGCAATATCACTGTTTTGGTGAGTATTTTAAGAGAAAGCAGGCTCACAACTGAGTGGCAAAGACAGTTATGGAAGCCTCACTATAATGCCACCATGGAGCATGGAGCATGGAGCATAGCACAGCCAGCTAAGAGAGGGAGAGTCTGTGACAGTCAAGGGTGCAAGTAGGCACAGACAGGACAGATCATGTACACTTTGCTCCACTCTGTTCTTAGGTTCTAGAACAAAAGCCATGCAGTCCTGGGGACCTGTCCTTCAGCTTCTTCAGTTGGTCCTGGCAGTAGGAAAGGCAGGTCTGTGTGTATCTCTTCTAGCTGCATTAAATAGTCTCGTTCTGTGTTTACAGACAGAGGCTACATTTCTATGACAATGGTCAGATGTGGCCAGAGTCCTTGGGTATGAGATCTGTTATAGGAAGGACGAGGGGTTTTAGGATGCTGAGGAGGCCACAAGCATTTTTCTGTTCCCAAAGTGAGAATGGTTTACTTTATTTAAATTTCTTTTTTTCAACCATCACCATTATTAATTTCCAAAACTTTAAAAAAACAATTCCAGATACTCTGTACCATTAAGCAATAACCCTCTTATACCCTTCTTCTCCCACTCTTTGGTAACTGCTATTCTACTTTCTGTCTCTATGAATTTGCTGATTCTAGATACCTTGTATAAATGGAGTCATATGATACCCCTTTGTGTCTGGTTTCTTTCACTTAGTGTGATATTTTTCAGGTTATTCATGTTGTAGCACATATCAGACTTTTATACCTTTTTAGGGATAAATAATATTCCAGTCTATGGATATATCACATTTTGTTTATCCATCTGTCTATTGATGAACATCCTGATTGTTTACCATATTGGGATATTTGGTAATAATGCTTCAATGAACACTGGTGTACAAATCTGTTTGAGTTCTTGTTTTCAATTTTTTTGAATATGTAACTGAGAGTGGACTTGTTGGATCATATGGAAATTCTATGTTAAATATTTTGAGGAATGGAGAAGGGCCTTTAAAAGGGAAGCTTACTTTTTTCTTATAGGGACACGAAAAAGAGATTTTTCTGAAGTTGTTTTGACAGGTGTCCTTTTAGGGAATTTCTTTTTGAACATGTAATTCTTGTTGGGTGTTGACAAGATAGCATATGTATGTAGAATAGAATATCTCCCCTTCTTTTATTTTTGGGATCCCAAAGAAAGTCAGCACTGAACAAGGTCTGTCATAATGACCTTCATTGGAGCTGGTGAGAAATGATGCCAGGGACACAGATTGAGGGGGCTACTATTGTGTTTCCTGGCCCGACCTAGCATTTGCCTTTTGTGCCTGGTCATTTATTACCACGTTGTTCAAAGAGAGGAAAGTTTAATGGCTCTCTGAAAAGCTTGTGGTATAAGTAGCTCTTCTTTTTTTCCTAGACTTTTTGAGCTTTATCCTAGTTTCCTGATTCAGTTTTCCCACACTATACCTGAGCCATGAGCCTGTTGATTTGGTGGTGGGAATTACTAGAAATACGATTTTCTTTGGAGCAGAAGCTTGATGCTAGAGTGATGGCTGCCTGGTGGCTGTGAAATGGAGATGTTCTTTATCGAGATGCTACCAACTATTTCTGATATGATGTAGTGACCATCTTAAGTTAAATGGCATTGCCTTAGACCTAGAGTTGCTAGATAAAATACAGGACACCCGGTTAAATCTGTATTTAAACAATGACACTGTCTTTTAAACTTTTCAAAAATAGTATACATATGTCCATAGTATTGCATAGGACATAGTGATACTAACAAATTATTCCTCATTTTTCTGAAATTCAAATTCACCTGGGTGTCCTGTATTTAAATTTGTTAAATCTGGCAACCATCCTGAAAGCACCAAATGCCTGGGAGACCCTTACTTTCCTTCAGAGTGTTCTTTAAGACATGCACTCTCAATCTCTGTGGCTTTGTTCCTTGTGCATGGTGCAACTGGCCTATGTCTTTCATGAGGTCATTCTCTAGCAGGGTAGAGGCAGCAAGTGCATCCACTGAGGAGTCATGGCAGAGACCTCTGAGATGACTCAGGAAAATGGCCATGTTTTGTTATCTGTTTTGCTCAGGGAGTGTATTAGTCTGTTCTCACGCTGCTGTAAGGACATACCTGATACTGGGTAATTTATAAAGGAAAGAAGTTTAATTGACTCACAGTTCTACCTAGCTAGGGAGACCTCAGGAAACTTACAATCATGGTGGAAGGGAAAGCAAACATGTTCTTCTTCACATGGTGGCAGGAGAGAGTAGTGCAGAGTGAAATGGGGAAAAGCCCCTTATCAAATGATCAGATCTCATGAGAACTCACTCATTATCACGAGAACAGCATGGGGAACCCATCACCATGATTCAGTTATCTCCACCTGGTCCTGCCCTTAATACGTGGGGATTATTACAATTCAAGCAGAGATTTGAGTGGGAACACAGAGCCAAACCGTATCAGGGCGTTTTCTCACCAGGGACCAGGTGAACATTAGATGGGCATGGTGCACAGGCACCAGGTGGAGCCCCTGCCAGTGGGGCTAATGTTCCACATGGATGTCAAGGATGAAGCTGCCTGTCTGCTCCCCATGGGGCTGGGGTACACGCTAGACAGGGAGGTGATTTTCAAACCTGGCAGAAGCAGGCCTGAGTGGAATATCTCCGTTGAAGTCCTGAACAAATGGAGACTGTTTATCTGGGCCTTGGAGGGGTGGGGAATTAGGAGATGGGGATAGAGTCATGGGAAAAAGGATGCTGGAGTCAGACAAACCAGCTCTTCCACAGTTGTGCCCAGAAGGACCGTAACCCTGGGCTTCAGCTATTGGCCTTTGCTTTGAGTTCTACCACTCAATTGCAAGATCAGAATGGGTTTCCACCTCAAACTGAGTCCTTCTGTTCACAACTTCTGTCCTCACAGTGAATTTTTCTACTGCTGTTATTTCCAGCTCCAAGCTTTCATATACCTAAAGCTTTTCCTGTTTTTATATTTTAAAACTCAATAATTATAGCCACTGCAGCTGCTAGGTGAAGTTAGGCAAGCTTTATTGTGTCCAGATTGGCTTTCAAATGACGGTTGATAAATTAAATTATGGTCATCTGTAGAGGGATGGATGAGAAATAATTATCTGGATGCATGTCATAATGTCACAGAAACACAGATCCCTCTGGACTTTTTTTTTTCTATCTCACTTTCTCTCTTTTTTTTTTTTTTCAGATGAAAGGATTCTTTAGCTCTTTTCCACTCAAGCCACCACAAGCCAATGTCCAGCATATTACAGGAGGAGGTTGCTTTTATAAACCAGGGGCAGGCTGTAAAAGGCATCTAAGGGGTCTGTCTAGATTGTTTTTCAGCTTATTTTCTTTTTGACAGCTTTAAAGGGCCTTTTAAAATTGCCAGGAGAGTAGATTCATATTTTTATCATTCCACCTGCATAGCATTTTAGACACATTTATATTCCTGAAAGCATAATAATACATAACATTTAGCATTTAATTTATGACTCCTGCCACATCTGGTATAAAACTCCTTCTGAAGCAATAAATCAACCTCTTCATGTCAAATTGCCATTCATTCTTTGACCTCCTCCATAATTTATGGTGTGTGAGTGCAAAATGGGAGAAGCAGCTTAAATCAAGTGGATTTTAATTAACAATCTTAGAAAATTCAGAAGAATATTTGCAATTTATTCATGAGACGAAAGGACTTTGTTGCTAGAAAGAAAAAAAAAAAAAGCAGCTCATTTCCATGGGTATAAATTGAAGTCTATTCTGGGTGCTTCAACACCACAACATAAAGATTTTTCTCTACTTTGAGTTAGAAAGATAAAGTGATTGTGATAGGAAAAGCTGTCCAAGCTCCTAGGACAGAATCCATTTTCTAGAAGAGATTTTGAGGGAAAAGAGGAGGGGAGACATGTACCTATCTTCTGCTTAGTACAGCCTTTAACAGAGTTGCCTGGCTGCTGACACGGTGCCTTTCATGTCAAACAATTTTATTTCTAAGCTTTTCACAGTGTGTCCTAAGTAGCTTCTATTAGCATTGTCCTGTCCGTTTCCTTGGCAACAGAGCCGGTCAATTTAGACACCATTTAAGAGCGGTGGAAAAAGCAACAACCAACAGTGTGATGGGCAAAATTACAGAGAACAAGCTGAATACAATCCTCGCTGGAGGAGATGCATTTTCTTCCAGGGCCCATTTCATTTTAATTAAAATTGAAAAGCTCTTTTAAACAAGTCCCTAGATTAAGCTCAGGCCAGAGTAATCTACTGTACAACCATCGCAGCTGCATTCCTTAATGTTATCTCTTTAACCTTAATGGATTGCTTGCACTTTTTCAAATAAACAAGGAGAGAAAACCTAGGGGCAATATGGTAGTGTCTTGTTATCCATCTTTAAGTAAATATAGAACGAAGAGACACAGCTCTATTCATGTCTGAAGTTCCATTTAAGTGGAACACAAGAGAACCTCCAGCTGTCTCATATAATCATTATAGTTTATCTTGCATGAGAAAATAAACTTTTATTTCATATATCATAGGTGGTCTCATTTGCCATTTACCTCATTTTATTTGTTGCAGCCACTTTATGTAGCCATTTATTTCCAATAATCATACATGGATCATACTGAATATGGAACCAAGTGGAAGTCTGGAATTTTCAGTATTGAGTTTTATCTTGGTTGTAGGTTTTGCACTGCCATTGCATTCACAGCTTTCTTGTGTGTAGGACGGGACAGAACCTAATTTGAGGGTAGGGAAATCTTTTCTCTTAGCACAGGGTAGGTTAAAAATTACTTGTCCTCCCGGATGAAAATAAGTTAATTCATATACTGTGTATATTTGCAAATATGACAAAAATTTGATTATAGGGACTTGAAGGCAGCTTCAAAATTTTCTTCACTTTAAATAAGTTGGACAAGAGAGTTTGTATTTATAGATAGAAAATTCTTAGTAATACTGTTTATGTTATGCTGAATGCACTGAGATATTTCAGGGTTTGCATCTTTTTTCCTTTTAAATGACTCCCATCTAAATGGAATCCTGGAAAGCAGTGAATGCCTCCTCATTGAAAATATTAAAGAAGAAACATAAATTTTGTTATTGGAGATATCTTAAGGAAGATTCATGACCCAGTAGGGTATTTGATGACAAAGTCCATTCTTATATCATGATCCCACCCCTGAAGATGGACAAATGCGTGTTACCCAAAGTAGCCCAGGAATTGGTGGGAGCAAATGACCCCTTCACTTTGTATGCCTCAGTTATCTGGGAATATGCCAGGGTACCTTTGTTTCTTAGGTGAAAATAGAAAATGTTCACTTCCAGGCTTTTTGGATTCCTCTTTACCTTTTGAACAAATATGCGAGACCTGGTGTCCGTGAACATTCTTGATCAAATATTACTGGGATCATAGAGTTTGTGAGATTTCCCTGCACTTTTAGATTGAGTAAAAATCATCCTGAATCATGTTTCCCATTAAAAGCATTACTGGAGCCTTAAAACCATTCCAATTAGGCTCTCCATGGCTAGATAACAAAGGTGCCAATTAATGCTGGTTATAAAGGGAAACAGCAGGGCCCACCAGTCATCTTTCCGTAAGGCTCACAAGAACAATTAGATACATAGGCTGACATTTCATCTTTGGTGTTTACATAATGCATACCACAGTGATTGATCAGAAGGAGCTACATAGATGTGACAGACTGACAGAAAATAAGGGCAGATGTCGCCCATCTTTTTCATTATGATGACTATTTTAACAAACAGACCCACTCATTTCTGCAGTCCATTAAATCAGCTGACAGTATAAACATCTGCAGAATAGCCCTGGGAATTGGGTTTGTCAGGTGAGGACACTGGTTAGCAGGGAGGAGATGTGGGATCCCTCAGGGGCTGCTGCTTCTGGGGAGAAACCCACAAGCTGTCCCGTACAGGAGACCTTGCTTTTCTTGACACCGGGAGCTCAGGATATAGAAAAGATTTGTGCCACCAAAATGACATATGGCCAAGATCATTTTCTGTCCTTTTACATTCTTTCAGAATTCTCTCCTGTGTCTGGCCTCTCTTCACTTCCTGAGCTCTGAATGTGATTCATGGAATAACCTTGAGCAAATGATAACCTCTCCTGGCCTCCTGTTTTCTCATCTGTGAAATATGGATCCCTGCGACTCTCAGTTCCCTTTCCCCATGGAATAACTCTCTCTGAAAAGCATTTTGATCTCCATAGGGAAAGGTATTCTATGGCAACACAGAATTATATTTAATTCTGCACCACCCACAAGTTCAATTTGTGTGGTCCCAGCCTGACTCCACAAACAATCTGTGTGTCTTGGGGTATGTGGGTAGGAACACCTGAGAGGGGAAACCATTCACGTCTCCACATTAGCAGCATTCTGCGTTGTTTTCACCATGACTTTGTCCTTCTAAAACAGCATTTCTCAACTTTGGCACTATTGGCATTTTGAGATGGACAATTCTTTGCTGTGGGGGGCTGTCTTGTGCATTGTGGGCTGTTAACTAGATATCAGTTTGAGCCTCTCCTCCTACTTGGAGTTATGACCAGCAAAAATGTCTCCAGACGTGGCCACATGTTCTCTGGGTGTGCAGAGTCCCTCCCGGTTGAGAAGCCCTGCTCTAATATACGCTGTGATAGTCTTCCCAGCAACCTGGAACAGGGAGGTCTTGAATCTGGGTCTAGGTTTGGGCATATATAAATTAGCTGGTTGCCTCCAAGGTATGAAGCAAATCCAAGAAAGAAAAAAATTCCCATTTTTATATTTGAGTGCAGCTAGTTTCATGATACTCTCCTGGCATTTCTTTTTTCCCCCACTAGATTGCTACTACTTGTCATAGTGATGAGAAAAAACAAGGGATGCTGGCTTCTGTACCCTGAACTTTCCTTAAATGAAGACTAAAAGATCTATTAGGTCTGTTTGAAGTCTCTGGGTTGAAAAGCAGACACCCAGTCTTGCTGTATGAGATACAGTCTCCTGAACTAATG
The DNA here is from genome assembly GCF_000951045.1 of Mandrillus leucophaeus. NCBI lineage: Eukaryota > Metazoa > Chordata > Mammalia > Primates > Cercopithecidae > Mandrillus > Mandrillus leucophaeus. The sequence continues at coordinate 6,114,700 of NW_012106030.1, read as the reverse complement.
ATGTTATATGTTTTCTTGGAAAAGCGTCCTGCTTCACAGTTGTAGCCCATTAGTTGATTTGTATCCAGCGAGCATACCCATTGATTCTTCCCTATTAAGGGTGTGATATAAAAGCTTGCACTGTGCTGGGTAGGCATAGTCTATAAACATGATATAATCACTGTAATTAAGTCATGAAACTATCAGGAAGGACCCTGACTGAAATGACTAAGAGACAAAATATTGCATCTACCACAGGAGGCCAAAGAACAGAAAGGCATTTAGAAATTTGGTTATTTTGTCTGCTAACTGAAAATACTGGGAGTATTTTTTGAAAAGCATAATGAAATGTTATTGGAAGAGGATCCCTTATCTGTAAAGAGTCAAGTATTTAAGAATTAAACTTTTTTTTAAAAATCAATTTTTTAAAGAATTTTAAATCCTCAGACAAAATGCCACTGTCACAAATTTGTTTCCATTGAGTGCTACTTTTTGTATTGTAATTTGTAGTACACTGCCTAATTGGAATTTAACCGACAACCTCTCTTTTCCAGAAAAGAGATAAGAAATCAGGAGGCAAAATAAAAAAAATTCTCTTGGCAATCACAAGAGATTCTCAAAAAGTCATGCACTAATGTTTGTGTGCTAATCAATTAATTAAATAATTTATTCACATCCATTTCAGTATGTCCATTCAACAACTATCAGCTCCAAGGGAACAGACCTGCTCAGGTCTGGGAAGCAGGCTCTATGATGTGTAGGTGGGGAGTCTCAGATCTCAGGTACTAAGATTGTATCTAGAAGTATGGGCTCTGGTGGGCATGTTCTCCTGGTTCTTTAGATACTATGGATATGGGAAGGGCATGGCTGGAGAAGGGGTAGACTAAGGCCCTTTAAAGGGCAGGGCCTAGAATAAGGAACCATTTGCTTAAAGACAGTATTCTTGACAATCAACCAAGCACCAGAATTTGGTTGAAATAATACAGGTGGAGTTAGTTTGAGTTAAATGACTTAATATACATAAATCACTAAGAAGGTTATCTGGCACGTGTAGGTACTGTATAGGCGTTAGCTATACCGTTATGAGTGTTGAGAAAACCAACCTAGGTTTTGGCTTATGGGATATTTTGAATATACTTTACAAAAACAGAATGTGATGGTTTGGATATTTGCCCCCTCCGAATCTCATGTTGAAATTTGATCTCCTTGTTGGAGCTGAGATCTAGTGGGAGGTGTTTTGGGTTATGGGGGCGGACCTCATGACCACCTTGGTGCCATCCTTGCAGTAATGAGTGAGTTCTCCCTCTATTCGTTCCTGTGAAATCTGATTGTTAAAAAGAGCCTAGCACCTTCTTCCCTTCAATCTTCCTACTCTCTTGTCATGTGACGCCTGCTCCCCTTCACCTTCTGCCATGAATGAAAGCTCCCTGAAGCCCACATACTGACACCATGCTTCTTGTACCACCTACAGAACAATAGGCCAAATAAACATCTTTTCTTTATAAATGACCCAGCTTCAGGTATTTTTTTATAGCAATGTAAAACATACCAACATGTAGAGATTGCTTGCAAAAGACAAAGATTAAAAAAGAATTTTAGTACTGGTTATGTTCAGATGGTTGTTCCATTGTCATAATATACCACTTAAATAATGCTGTTTACTTTGAGGTGTGGGCTCCCAGGTTTAGTAGCTTACTGTCATGCCTGTGGTCTGTCAAATGTGTGTTTTCCCACAAGATGGAGGCACAGCCCACGTCTCTGGGTCAGTGCCTGCGTTGGTCAGTTCTCAGCAGCTAATGTCTTACACTAGGTTTGTTTTACCATCTTATAAATACGTAGCATTGGTCAGGAGAAGACATTGATGAGAGTGTGGATAAAACAGTCTAAATTCATCAACATTGCTGGAAAAACTACTCAGAAGGCACATGCTTTAAGTGCTTGGTTGGTTTGTTTACTTTTTAAAGATTGGCTATGACTTGACCTTATAGTGTTTATTGATCTATTATTTAGACTTCATGTCCAGAGGAATGGTTGGCTTGCTTATGGTAAAAGTAATTTTACTTTTGGCTCCATGAGTTATAATCCTATTACTCTTAATTGATTCTGTTAAGGTAATCTTAATGTAATCTATTTTGGGTATCCTTTAATCATGTTGCCATGCTAGCTATCTCAAAAAAAAAAAAAAAAAAATGATGAATTGACATACAAAACTTTAGCAGTGATGTGGCAACATTTTCCCTCGTAATCACCTTGGCATCATTGAGCTCCACATGAATTCAGTGCAGGACTGACTGGATCTCTCTGAGTTAACAAATCAAGGTGCCAAGTGAGGCTCGTTTTTTACTTCTGAATGCCAGGAAGCTTGTCCGAATATCCTAAAATAGCGAAGGGCTCCAGAATGAATCATCTCAATTTATTTTAGGCTTTCAGTTTTCACGGAGTAATCTTACGATTCAGTTCATCTAGTTTGAGAGAAGTCTAGCCGGTGGGGCTGTGACTAATCAGGGTAGGAAACTTGATGATGTGAAGAGAGAGATGGTAAAAGCAAACTTTTAATTTTAGAACATGATGCTCTTTATGGATGGGCTAAGCGTGTTGCCATTCAAGCAGTAATAGGCCGAATCTAGGTCCAACACAGGGGCATCCATAATGAAAAGCTGCAGGATTAATTTTATGTCGTATTGATGCATAGACTGCTGTTTCATTCATATAAATCAAAAATAGAAGGATAATTGTATAGCAGCAGAAAATGCACTCAAAATATGAAAATACTTTTCTCCTAAGAAAATAACATCATTTGGGAGGAAAACACCTGGTTTCTTTCTTCTGTTTCTGATTCTTTCCTGTTTAAACTGGTGCTGCCTTACTCCTTCCTCATTAATAAGTCTCCTTGTTTCCGGTGGAGGAGAAAAAGTGAACCTTCCTGTTATCATTACAGAAAAGGATACTATTTATGTATATGGTCTCCCCTCTCATTTGTGATGAATTTGTGATGAGAAAGAAGCTCCCATTGCCCCTGTTTGTGTAAACATGGGAGAATGATCATGGATTTTTAAGACCCCCAATTTTCAAGAATATTAACAGTGTTATCACTCTCAGTCATTCCTCTGGAAAATGTCATTTAAAAAATCCACACATAAGATGATGGTGTCCTGAGATTAAAAATTGAACTGAGGCTCTTGACTCAGGACAATTTAGGACAAGCTGTGAAGTGGATATATAATGTTTCTTTGGGGAGATGCTCTGTTCTTGGGGCACATGACAGTGCCCAGTTCACTTGGGCTAATTTGGCTCCTCTGAAATATTTCAGGCTCCTGAATTTTTCCTTTCACCCTGTTGCCCCCATGAATACTTGTCCATCTTGTTGTCCATTCCCTCGGCACTGTTTCAAGGAGGCAACCGTCTAAACTGAGAACTTATGCTGATGGAATTCAGATGCAAGGAGGCTCATAAGGAGCCACTCCTTCATTTTATTTATTTATTTATTTATTTATTTATTTATTTATTTATTTTTATTTATTTTCAAGAGAATTAAATCATTTATTTATTACACATGATAATGGATGATACACAAGCTTCATTCCCATCTATAATTTTATCTGGTACCCTTATTCAATTTAGATATATTGCATAGGATGTGCCAACAATCATTTTTATAACCACTAATTCAGTGATTTTGCTTGGATAATCCCTGAAGTTCACTGACGTAATCGTGAACTTCAGGTAACAACAGTAACTGTCAGTTCAACTACACCAAGGTTTCTGAAGACAATGGCTTCTCCACCCAAGCAGCTTGTATATAAATTCCGGATAGATCCTGGCATCACCCTAAAGGAATTCTAATTTCACACTGTTGGGGGAAATTTACCAACATGACTTCAGAGTAGACTAACTTTACACAGCACATTAAAAAAAAAAAAATTTATTCAGCGTCATGATCAGACTATTACATTTAGCAAGCAATAGCATGGGTGCAAAAAAGAAAAAAACTACATTAAAACCCTTTGTTGGAATGCTTTACACTTTTCATAGAACAGAAACTAAAATAACCTGTTATACAATTAGTCACAAATACAGTCCTCAAGTTTTTTACCCATATACATAAGTATTTGTCTAAAACATGTCTTCTTTGTAGCAGCTAGGCCCTGCCACCACTGTACTTGGCTGAGTTCATAAATCTGTTGTTACCTGTAGCTTCCCTGTCATTTCTCTGGCTCTCCTCTGTTGCTAACCTTTGTTTCCTAATTA
>NW_012106030.1:6106572-6107318 GCF_000951045.1 Mandrillus leucophaeus | reverse complement strand
TTTTTTTATAGCAATGTAAAACATACCAACATGTAGAGATTGCTTGCAAAAGACAAAGATTAAAAAAGAATTTTAGTACTGGTTATGTTCAGATGGTTGTTCCATTGTCATAATATACCACTTAAATAATGCTGTTTACTTTGAGGTGTGGGCTCCCAGGTTTAGTAGCTTACTGTCATGCCTGTGGTCTGTCAAATGTGTGTTTTCCCACAAGATGGAGGCACAGCCCACGTCTCTGGGTCAGTGCCTGCGTTGGTCAGTTCTCAGCAGCTAATGTCTTACACTAGGTTTGTTTTACCATCTTATAAATACGTAGCATTGGTCAGGAGAAGACATTGATGAGAGTGTGGATAAAACAGTCTAAATTCATCAACATTGCTGGAAAAACTACTCAGAAGGCACATGCTTTAAGTGCTTGGTTGGTTTGTTTACTTTTTAAAGATTGGCTATGACTTGACCTTATAGTGTTTATTGATCTATTATTTAGACTTCATGTCCAGAGGAATGGTTGGCTTGCTTATGGTAAAAGTAATTTTACTTTTGGCTCCATGAGTTATAATCCTATTACTCTTAATTGATTCTGTTAAGGTAATCTTAATGTAATCTATTTTGGGTATCCTTTAATCATGTTGCCATGCTAGCTATCTCAAAAAAAAAAAAAAAAAAAATGATGAATTGACATACAAAACTTTAGCAGTGATGTGGCAACATTTTCCCTCGTAATCACCTTGGCATCATTGAGCTCC
>NW_012106030.1:6081319-6104832 GCF_000951045.1 Mandrillus leucophaeus | reverse complement strand
AGAACAGAAACTAAAATAACCTGTTATACAATTAGTCACAAATACAGTCCTCAAGTTTTTTACCCATATACATAAGTATTTGTCTAAAACATGTCTTCTTTGTAGCAGCTAGGCCCTGCCACCACTGTACTTGGCTGAGTTCATAAATCTGTTGTTACCTGTAGCTTCCCTGTCATTTCTCTGGCTCTCCTCTGTTGCTAACCTTTGTTTCCTAATTAAAATCTTTAGCCACTGCCATAGCTACTGCTGCTACTGGAACTGCCATAGCCACCTTGGTTTCGTGGTTTCGCAAAGTATTGGCCTCCACCACCATAGGGGCCAGAGCTTCTGCCTCCAAAGTTTCCTCCCTTCATGGGTCCAAAATTTAAAGATTGATCGTTGTAATTGCCAAAATCATTGTAGCTTCCACCACCTCCAAAATTGCTTCAATCATTACCATATCCATTATAGCCATCCCCATTGCCATAATATCCACCACCACCACCACGGCTGCCACTAAAGGCCCCATGACCACAGACGTTTCCTCCATGACCAAAGTTGTCATTCCCACTGAAACTACTTCTAAGACCACCACCAAAGTTTCCAGAACCACTTCGACCTCTTTGGCTGGATGAAGCACTAACCATCTCTTGCTTTGACACAGCTTTCCTAACTTCACAGCTGTGGCCATTCACAGTATGGTATTTCTGAATGACAGTCCTATCCATGGAGTCATGGTCCCCAAAGGTTACAAAGGCAAAGCCCGTTTTCTTGCCACTGCTTCGGCCAGTCATGATTTCAATCACTTCAATTTTTCCATACTGTTCAAAATAATCTCTTAGGTAATCATTTTATAGACGAGAAATTGATTTCAATAGAAGTTAAGGTGTGCAAGACTTCACTACTATGTAGAGAAAGACTTGTAGCTGGAGCCTGGGTCTAGCCTATGTTCTCACAACACCTTTAATCTTTCTGAATTGCCAGTGGCTGCTAATCCCCTTCTCAAGGACATTTACATTTTGAGAAGGGCAATTCCAGAGAACACATTCATGGACGATGAAGAAATAATGACTGGAATGGCAATAACGTCAGAGACATCAAGAAGCTGGTATGGGTGTTCTTTTAGGAAAGAAAAGAGGTTTTGGAGTATAGGGCTTTTGGAGGCCTTCAAATCCATACTGCTTGGTGACTGTAAGATTTTCCTGACCCACCGCTGGCTGCAGGTAGAAGCTTCCTCGTCTTTGCCGTTTGTTCTCAAGAAGCATCTTGGGACCAGTTTGCTCATCCTTCTTCTGATTAGAAACAAAAATCTCTTACCTTACTTTCCCGACCATTAAAATTGAATAAGTCAATATTTTCTTTCTAAATTTCCATTGCTCCTCCAGGTTTTGTTAACTAAAATACTTGTTCTTTGGATAAAATTTGAAAATTACATAAGAGTTGAAAGAAAAAACAAAAAGACATCACCCACATGCCTGTCAAAGCAAATCACCATGGCTAGGCATGGTGGCTCATGCCTGTAATCCCAACAATTTGAGAAGCAGAGGCAGAAGGATTGCTTGAGGCCAGGAGTTCAAGACCAGCCTGGGCAACATAATGAGACTCCATCTCTACAAAAAATTTAAAAATTAGTCAGGCATGGAAGCATGTGCCTATAGTCTCAGCTACTTGGGGGACTGAGGCGGGGGGCTGAAGCAGTAGGCTGAGCCCAGGAATTTGAGGCCTCCATGAGGTATGATTGTGCCACTGCACTCTAGCCTGGGTGATAGAATGAGGCCCTGTTTAAACTAAAGTAAAATAAAATAAAATAAAATAAAATAAATAAAATAAAATAAAAAATAAAAGAAATAAGCAGGTGGTACTGGAGCAATTGAACAGTCATAAGCCAAAAAAAAAAAAAAAAAGCAACATCACCATTAACTGTATTTTGCCTTTTTAAAATTCCTTTTGCAAGTTAAAGACTAATAGTAATATTTTTCTTTCTTTTTCTTTTGTTGATAACTTTTTTGAATATAAATGTAACATATGCCCATTGAAGAAAAACTGAGGAAGGCAGAGATGTATAAAGAAGAAAGTATATCATTAATAAGCTCGCACCTACCACTAGCCTGAGTGACCTGTTTCCTTCTAGTCTCTTAACAAAAAATTTGTATTTCCCCCATTTCACTACTTCATCATAAGTTAACCAGCATAAAGCTAGAAGGAGTTACTAATGTCTTTCACTCAGATGAAATGAAGACTTTTCAATCAGTTGTTAAAATCGGTTTCAATTTGAGGCAAGGCTGGGTACAGGTGAGCTCTCTTTCAAAAGGAGACTGCTGCCCAGACTTTCTCCTGTAATAGTTCTCATTTTAAAGCCCATGACAGAATATTCTGAACATGGCAAAGGTGCATTCTGAAATGTCAGGAATAATTGTAGCTTCTTTCAGCTGGGTCTCTTTTTGTCCTTTTCAGAATGCCTAGAGATGTGGCAAGCAGAGTCTGTGGTCATAGGTGGGACACTCGGTGACATATAACCTGAGGGCTCCCTTATAGAAATGATGCTCATGGCTTGAGTGCACTCCAAGGACCCAGGCCAATTACCGCTCACCATTTCTGAGCACATTCTATTGTTAATCTCGGAACACCAATGGCTTAAGTGCTCCCTCTTTTTTTTGCCTGTATCTCTTCCTTCTAACTAGGGGACAAAGTGCAGTGTGAGAACACAGCATCTCTAATGGGGCAGCCTGATCACTCTTTTCGAAATGTACCTTCTGCACAATTTATTCTCTCAAACTGGGGTACACTTGTTTATCTAATGGAATCAGTTACAGTCTTCATTTCCTGCTCATGACAGGGGGTGCTCTCTCAGAGCTCAGGGGCAGTTGCTTTCTCTACTCTTTGGCACTGACTTTTACTGAGGGGAAAAATAAAGCTTAAGACATGTGGGCATTGTCCCTACACCTGCCCGTTCTCCAAGGAAAATCATGTATCCTCCATGTATTTCCCCTACTTTCTTAAATTTCCAAAGAGCGCATTGCAATGGAGAGGAATCTCTATTTTCTCTCCACTCAACACCGTAGGGAAGTTTGCAAAATTTTACCCAACTCAGTGACAATCAAAACTCCCATTCACCTTCTGCAGATAGCTTGCTGGCATCAGCTTTCAGGCCACAGAAATGAATGGATGCTCATTCAGACATCAGCAGACTCCTGAGTGGCCACAGCCAGATGTGTCTCCCTTGGATGGAATGTCATAGGCTTTCACCTTGTTTCCATGTTAGTGGCAGGAGTGAGCCCTCTCTGAATCATGCTGGGATAATAATAACCTGTCCCAAGTGTTCTTAACAGGGAGTACTTGGACTCAGTTGGGACAATCTGTCATTTTCAAAAAGTGTATCATTTCCGAGCATTCCCCTGACAGCCCCACCTCCTCCTCTAAGTTGACTTTCTCTTCTCTGGTGAAGAATGAAAAAACACTATGGTCAAGTGTCAGTGACAGATAAAGTGAAGGGCAACAATTTCTGACATTTGCTGCTAGGATCACCAGACAAGTGACTTAGTCTAGGTCAACGCTGAATATTCTCTTCTTGCTAAGAAAGGAGTGATGGGTCCAGTACATTTGACATGTACGGGCTTTGACACGTGTCTCTTCTCCCCAAGAGCCAGTGACATGAGCAGCCCTAGTTCTGGATGGTCGATTCTCGACGGATTTTGCATTTCACTCTCACTATGCTTTCTACAAACTTCTATTTATTAATTTATTGATGTCTCTTGTCTGTCTATCCATCCATTTTAACATCTACCTTTGGATTTATATAAATTCACCCAAAGAATTAAAGTATGGCAAAAATGTAGGCATGATCTGAGTGCTTTGTAAAATTGCCTTCTTGTTAAAAGAAATCAGGCAGGAGCTTTCATTTCTTGTTTCATAGAACTGTAAATTCATTGGTCATGCCCTCTGTGGCCTGGCTTCCCTAACTCTTTAATGAAACGGATGATGCCTGTAAAATTTGTCAAGAGGAATGAAACTGACTTCTGTGAGCTGCTCCCTGTCACCTGTGGCCTAGGTTGGATTGGAGACAGGGTGTCCCTGGGTGAGTAAAACCAACTTCTGGCTTTGCTCATGAGTACTTAATATAATTTTATTTTGTATTTTTGAGACATACTTCTCCACCATAAATAAAATATCAGCCATGTTAATTTCTTCAGGTTTATTTCAGTTGTGTATTAAATTGTAAATCTCTCTTTTCATAAAGACAATGAGGGGGGCAGGTAGAGGGTCCAACACATGCCTCGATGTGTTGTTAGCATATTGACAAGTGTCTGAGGGCCTAGAAACAAAGTGATAATTAGGAGCAAATAGAACTTGCCAGAAAAGTGAACAGTAGCTTGGTGGTTCTGATCAATCTGAAATGGACAATCTGATCAAATAGATAATCTGCTTAATGCAGATGCTGAATTGTTTTTTTCCCTTGGTGACAGCAGATCCATAGCCCTTCTCAATGGAATAGGGAGATATTTGCCCTGGTGATTTAGATAATTGCATCTACTGTTCAGTTCCACCCTCCCTGGGACAGTACATAAGATATTCACCTCCTTTGTAAAACATAAATTCTAAGTGTTAGAAATTCTCATCTGTGTGACTAGTCTAGGAATATTTCAAAAGAAAATCCATTGACCATTACTATTAAAGGTCCTCATACAAGGCATTTTTTATCCTTATTTATAGCAGAAATTAGCATTTCAAAGCTCATGTTTTTCTTAATATGATAGCTTTATTGCTATGTAATTCACATACTCTGCAATTCAACATTTAAAATGTACAATTCAACGACTTTTAGTAAATTTGCTGAATTAGGCAATCATTATCACAATCAATCGTAGAGCATTTTCAACATCCTAAAAAGAAACCCCCTACCCAAGTTATTCCCTGTTCTCCCCACATTGCTTCTACCCCTGAAGCCCCTGCTCCTGGCTCTGAGCCCCTGGCAACACTAGTTTACTTTCTCTCTCTGTGGATTTGCCTAATCTGAACATTTCGTATGTGGTCAATTCTTGAGCAACGTGGAGGTTATGGGTGTCAATCTCCTATGCAGTTGAAAATCTGTATATAACTTTTGACTCACCAAAAACTTAAGTACTAATAGCCTACTGTTGACCAGAAACTCTACTGATAACATAAACATAGTTGTATGTTATATTATTATATAATATATTCTTACAATAAAGCAAGCTAGAAAAAAGAAAATATTATTGAGATAAAGAAGAGAAAATATCATTACTGTTCATCAGGTGGAAGTGAATCATCATAAAGGTCTTCATCCACATTGTCTTCACCTTGAGTAGGCTGAGGAGGAGGAGAAGACGAGGGGTTGGTCTTGCTGTCTCAAGGGTGGCAGTGGCAGAGGTGGAGGAGGGGGAAGGGGAAGCAGTAGGGACAGGTATACTTGGTGTAACTTTTATTGAAAATAACCTGTCTATGAGTTCAAACCTGTGTTGTTCAAGGGTCAGCTGTAAATGGAATCATATAGTATGTGCTCTTTTGTTATTGATTTCTTTCACAAAGCATAATGTTTTCAAGGTTCACCTATGTTTAGCATGTATATATACCCTTTATTTAGCCATCACTAGATAATCCTGATTATTTACATTAAGTTTTTAATTTCGCACTGATATGGTTTGGCTGTGTCTCTATCCAAATCTCATCTTGAATTGTAACTCCCACAATTCCTATGTGTTGTGGGAGGAACCCAGTGGGAGGTAATTGAACCATGGGGGCAGATGTTTCCTGGGCTGTTCTAGGGATAGTGAATAAAGCTCATGAGATGTGATGGTTTTAAAAATGGTAGTTCCCCTGCCCAAGCTCTCTCTTTGCTTGCCACCATCCATGTAAGACATGACTTGCTCCTCCTTGCCTTCTGCCATGTTGTGAGGCCTCCCCAACCATGTGAAACTGTAAGTCCATTAAACCTCTTTTACTTCCCAGTCTTGGGTATGTCTTTATCAGCAGAATGAACACAGACTAATACACACACAGTCTCACATAAATAATCCTGACTGTATTATTCTTCTCTAAGTTTTTTTTTTTTTTTACTTTTTAAATTTTGAAAACATTATTTCTTTTGAGAGATTAAAAACAGTATTTTTAAAAATATCAGAATTATACTGGAATTACCCTTATTTACTTAATACAAAAAATAGTAATTTCTAAATATTTTTTAGATTTATTCACCCATTGTCTTTTTAAAAAACATTGCTATATAGTCCTTTTATTTTATTTTAATTAAAAAAAATTTTTTTTGTTTTGTTTCAGTAGTTTTTGGGGAACAGGTGGTTTTTGGTTATATGGATAACCATATATAGTTTAGACCATATTAGTTTAACTAGGTCCCGTCTATGTATTTTTGGTTTTGTTGCATTTGCTTTTTGGTTTTAGGACATGAATTCTTTGCCTAAGCCAACATCTAGAAGAGTTTTTTTGATGTTTTCTTCTAGACTTTGTATAGTTATAGGTCTTAGATTTAATTCTTTGGTCCATCTTGAGTTGATTTTTATATAAGGTGAGAGATGAGGATCCAGTTTCATTCTTCTCCATGCGGCTTGCCAATTATTCCAGGGTCAATTGTTGAATAGGGCGTCCTTTCCCCAGTTCATACTTTTTTTGCTTTGTTTGCTTAGTGGTGATTTCTGAGATTTTGGTGGACCCATCACCCAAGTGGTGTACCCTGTACTCAATGTGTAGTCTTTTATTCCTCACCCCTCTCTCACACTTTCTCCCATGAATCTGAAGTCCATTATATCATTCTTAGGCCTTTGCATCCTCATACCTTAACTTCCACTTGTAAGTTAGAACACATGATATTTGTTTTTCCATTTCTGAATTACTTCACTTAGAACGATGGTCTCCAGTTCCGTCCAGGTTGCTGTAAATGCCATTATTTCATTCATTTTTATGGCTGAGTAGTTTCCATGGTGGGTGTGTGGGTGTGTGTGTGTGTGTGTGTGTGTGTGTATTTGCAATATATATTTTGACCCACAAAAAATATATATATATTTGCGAAATATATATTGCTAATTGTGCTGCTATAAACATGCATGTGCAGTGTCATCTTTATATAATTACTTCTTTATATAATGACTTCTTTTCCTCTGGGTAGATACCCAGTAGTGGGATTGCTGGATCAAATGGTAGTTATACTTTTAGTTCTTTAAGAAATATCCATACTGTTTTCTATAGTGGTTGTACTAGTTTACATTCCCACCAGCAGTGGAATAGTGTTCCCTTTTCACCACATCTTTGCCAACATCTATTATTTTTGCATTTTTAAATCATGGCCATTCTTGCCGGAGTAAGGTGATAACTCATTGTGGTTTTAATTTGCATTTTTCTGATAATTACTGATGTTGAGCATTTTTTTTTCATATGATTCTTGGCCATTTGTGTATCTTCTTTTAAGAATTGCCTGTTCATGTCATTTGCACACTTTTTTGATGGGATTGTTTTTTGCTTGCCGATCTGTTTGAGTTCCTTATGGATTCTGGATATTAGTCCTTTGTCAGATGCATAGTTTATGAGTATTTTTTGCCCACTCTGTGGGTCACTTATTTACTCTGCTGATTATTTCTTTTGCTCTGCAGAAGCTTTTTATATTAATTAGGTCCCATCTATTTATTTTTGGTTTTGTTGCATTAGGTTTTGGGTTTTTGGACGTGAATTCTTTGCCTAAGCCAACATCTAGAAGAGTTTTTTGATGTTGTCTTCTAGACTTTTTATAGTTTTAGGTCTTAGATTAAATTCTTTGGTCCATTTTGAGTTGATTTCCATATAAGGTGAGAGATGAGGATCCAGTTTCATTCTTCTCCGTGTGGCTTGCTGATTATCCCAGGGTTAATTGTTGAATAGGGTGTCCTTTCCTCACTTCATATTTTTGTTTGCTTTGTTGAAGATAGTTGGCTGTAAGTATTTGGCTTTACTTCTGGGTTCTCTATTACAACAGTTGTTGTAAAAGGGATTGAATTCTTGATTTGACTCCCAGCTTGGTCAATGTTGGTGTATAGCAGTGCTACTAATTTGCATACATTGATTTTATATCCCGAAACTTTATGGAATTCATTTATCAGATCTAGGAGCTTTTTGGATGAGTCTTTAGAGCTTTCTAGGTATATGATCATATCATTAGTGAACAGCAACAGTTTGACTTCCTCTTTACCAATCTGGATGCCCTTTAATTCTTTCTCTTGTCTGATTACTCTGGCTAGTATATCCTTTTTAAATCTGAAGTTCAAATTAGAAACATCTAACTTCTCAGGAGAATGTTTACATGCTTTGGTTACTTCAAAAAATTCACTGGTTTAGGTAAAACTTAGTAGTTTCCCAAATTTGGAGAGATTATCCAAGCAGAACAGACTCCCCAAACAATTTATAGCCTACTCATCTAAAAGTTTGTAGAGGCTTTTATTTTCCCATAAGAAGTAAATAAAAAGAGATATACCAAAATTATAGTTTGGAGATTAGAATAATTTCCTTTTCTAGTGGCATATTTTTCTTTCTGTGCATTCTCTGATGTTCACTTCTGGTTAATACAATGACCATTGGTATACAAAAGCCATGATAATTGTAACCACAGACTTCAGACTTCACAGAAAGACCAAAGCTGTTTGAAGGTACTCACTTCCTGGTCCACTTACCAAATTTTTGAAGACTACATATTACAGTCAACAGTGCGATTAAATGACTCTAAAGAACAAATGACCAACACACTGAAGCTGAAATTTCATGCAGACAAATCCAGTCTATTTATCCTTATTTGCATCCGCTTTTATTTGGGTCCTTCTCAGGCACCTTTTTGAACAAACAGTGAATAAGTGGGATGAGAGGAGAATAAACACCCTCTAACCAGATCCATGCCTGACTATAGCTAAGTCTAATATTAGACCTGTAAAGATCAGGCCAACTAAAATGAAAATCGTAGAAATGGAATAGAAAATTCTGATTATGAAGCCAGATGAGCTCAAAAAGACTTTCTTTAACATTATTACAAGACGTAGAACTGTAATTAAAATCAGGAGCCAATGTAATAGGGCCAGTACTTAATTCTATTAGCATTGGAGAAGTAATTAATAGGAAAATATGCACACTGTGCACGTTATCTTGTATGTGATGATTTGTGGGACCATCTAATTCATGGTGAACCAAAGAGTTCATGGATCCACAGAAGGCTAAATTGTATTGCTTGGTATAAAATCTAACTGGGCAGTTTAAAATTTATGACTGCCAGCGCAATATGCTTCTAGGAAATGAAAGTGGTGTGTATTGTTACACAAAGATTGCTTTATAAGATACCTGGTGTATTCTCCATATGTAGAGTGACTTTCTTTCCTGTGTTTTCTTTTTTTCTTTCAATATAGAATAGAGAGAATAAATACATTATTGTAATTTTTTGAGCTCTACAATAAACATTTAGGTTTAGTATAGATTAAGAAGCAAAAAGTGAATGAACAGCATTTTTTGGTATGAAATCTTTAAAAATGTCCATTTATTTATTTGGGAACCAAAGAACTTTTACAATAGAAAGAATGTTTTCCCCTATATTCTTATCATACTAAAGGCTTTTGATATTAGGAAATGTAGTCTTTTTATTGTCTTCTTGGTTACTGGAAAGGTGATATAATTGGAATCTTGGACTAGATAGGAATGTTGATTGGGGGTTTGATTTTGATGCAAGTTTTATTTTGTTATACATCAGTAACCATTGCAAAAATATTCTCCTGGCAGTAAGAGCATTAAATCTCAAGAAGCATAAGATGCAATTTGTGTCAACTGCCTCACTCTAGATGCTGTGCTAAGACAACATTGCCCTAAGTGCTTTGAGCAATCATCCTTAACTGAAAAGGCTATGCTAACCACACTGTAAAATGAGTTGGTTCAAAATGAGCAAGCTGGAATAAGAGATGATTTAGTTCCATGATCCACTCGGAACCTGGGGTATATTCAAAATCAGCTATGGACTGTTGGATGTTATTAGAAGCATGCAGCTCACTAGGTTAAACCTGCAGTCATATTTTCACAAATAAGCCTGCTGGGAGTGAGTGGCCATTAGTGGCTCAGTGATGCTACAAATGGCTTTTCAGCTGCGAGTCACTTCCTGTGCTATTTCCAAAATAGTGTAAAAAGGTGTAAAGAGCAGGAAGCGAGGGGCTACTTTTATCTTCTTTAAAAGGTATTATATGAAAGACAGAGTTTGCTTTGAAGCATCTCTAGTCTGTGGGACTCCTCAGAGGACAGGGGCTGCCTTTCTCTTCTCTTCATAACTGCAAGGACGGCCTTCTGGAATTCACTAGGGATTGAACTGTTATTTGTTTCCTGAACTTGGTTTTTTTTTTTTTTTTTTTTTTAACCGATAGTCCGAGTCTATCATCTATTTTTGAGTGTCTTTTCTTTATCTATATTGTATTAGGTACTAACGGGGTTGGAGAAAACTGAAAAAAAAAAAGAAGTCATGGTCATTGACCTCAGGACGCTTATAATGTGGTTCTCTTAGTTGAGAAATACTGAGATCAAATGTTTTCAAATGATACTGATTTTTTTGGGAACCTAGAGTGTAGTTGTTTACCCAGAACTCTAGTCAGTGCAGAGGACAGATTGGGAATCCAGAGTCTTCACTCCAGGTGAAATAAAAGACAGAACCTATTTCCTCCCTTTCTGTCATCTGCTACCATAAGTTTTGGTTGATTCTATGACAATAATACTTTTCGTCATAATGCTTACACTGTGATAGGTGTGAACAGATTAATCAGAAACACCTGTAAAGCTGTGGCAGCTCGATGTTTCTTGGAGTTACAGAGGAAATGTTAAAGTTTTTGCGTTCTGCCAAATTATGGTGGTGGTGATGGGAGAATTAATTTTCATGTTGGATGCCAGTAAAGAGGGATATTCTTTTTTTGGATGATATATGCTTTTCCTTTAATTTGTGTATTCATAAATGTTTATTGTGCACCTAATATTACCTGATGAACTAGATGAGACAGTTCCTTTTTGTGGAGCTTATGTTCTGAATATGCAGAACATGATTGGTAAAAAAGAACTTGGATATAAAATCAGAGAAAAACCGCTTTCAGTTGAACAGCAGGTAGCCTACTTTGCATAGCATGTGGGAACGAATAAATCTCTATACACATCAATCAATATTGTTTTGGTATGGAAGAGAAAAGTAGTCTGGACAAAAATTCCAGTCACATTCTAAACAAGTTAAAACCTCTACCAACAAAGAGAACCTCAGTGTTGTACTCCTGTGAGCAAACATTGTGGGTTCTTTATGTATCTGCAGTGTTTTCACTCCTCAGGATAACACTGTGGCAGCTTTAGAGATGTATACCATTTATTGGATACAGACTGTAACCTCATTCAAATATATGTTATCAGTAGCCTTTTCAAATAGCCTTTATAGAGCTTGATCACTGTGACTACTACGATCTCAAAAATTACTGTTGACCACAAAGTAATTTTTAGTGGGGCGCGCTTGAGTTATACTTACGTATAAAAGAAATCTTGCAATTTTGATACGGCAAGGGAGTGGGCCCCAGCCTCTGGCTCATAGCCATCTGCTCTTTCTCACCTGCAATGTGTTTTTTTGCTTGTTCGTTTGTTTTGTTTTTTCTCTTCTTTTGAGATCGAGTCTTGCTCTATTGCCTAGGCTGGAGTGCAGTGGCACCATCTCAGCTCACCACAACCTCTGCCTCCCAGGTTAAAGCAATTCTCCTGCTTCAGCTTCCCAAGTAGGATTACAGACATGCGCCACCATGCCCAGTTAATTTTTGTATTTTTAGTAGAGATGGAGTTTTACCATGTTGGCCAGGCTGGTCTCGAACTCCTGACCTCAAGTAATCTGCCCGCCTTGGCCTCTCAAAGTGCTGGGATTATAGGTGTGAGCCACCGTGCCCGGCTGCAATGTGGTTCTTATACATAAAAAGCCTTATTTTAAAATCCAGTGTCTGTGGTCAGTCTCTGTTTCCACAAAGTGAGTTCTAAACTATTATACTAGCAAATAAGACAGACTGTGAAATAAAAAGGCCCAAATCAAGTGATGAAAACACAATGTAAGACTGACATAGCAAAGAAGAAGATGAGAAGGTCCTGCAGGAAGAGAATGCAAAATGGATTGCGTCAGAGGCCATTCCTTTAAGTAAATGGGCTGTGAATATCTACCAAATCCAGCTGTAAAGCATATTCAGACTGCTGTACAACACTGCTTGAGGTATTTCTAAAGTAAAATGAATATAAAAGATTTGTCTTTCTCAATGGACACTTTTATTTTATTCATAAAATCTCCAGTAAAGGATCTTTTCAGGTATTGTAGCTCCTCTGATTAGAGACAACTGTACCTTGTCTAGTGTCTCTAATGGATCCACCAGCTGAGCCACATCAGTTACAGAACCCTGTCATAAAAAGATATCCTGAGTAAGCTGCAGAAATTATTATTACCACTGCATTGAAAGGGTGGTGACAACAATAATTTGCAGTTCTTTATGAAAGCCTTGCTCCTTTTAGTTTTATATTCTTCCCCAAACAGTATCTACACATGTATCAGTGATAAATTCTGAGCCTTGTTCAAATCAACCAGCACTAGTCTTCAACATGATAGAAAGAGTAGCAGAGGCTGGACAAAAATGACTTATTCCAATTCTTGTTTTGTTAACTGATGCCAATTTCTATAAATTATTTTCATCGTGGCATATATAGTACTGCATACCAGGGTAAACTGGAAGGGATTTGATGTTTATGGGGGTTTAAGAAATGTCGTTATACTTCCTTTATGTCATATTTTATTATGGAATAGAAACAAAATCACAGTTATTGAATTTGGTTAAAATTTCCCAAATTGAATTTGCATATAACTTCCACTCAAAATTTTTAATGATACATTTGAGCTTGCTTATGTGAACATTATCATTTCATATCAGGTTCTATATTTGAAATGGCTAATGAAACTACTGACTGAGACTCTTTAATAATAATCTTTTTCAATTCTTAAGAGTTATCGTGTAAAAGAATTTTTTTTGGACAAGTAGGTGATATAAAATTTAAAGCCTCTCTTAGAGTCATTCAAAAATGTATAATGTTCAACATTATATGTTGAGTCCAAAATTCATCCTATTTCATTAATAAATATACTGATGAAATTTCTTGTGATAAAGTGAATGGATTGTGAATTTTATAGTATTTTTATATCAAGTTTTTCAAAATAAAGATCAAACTTAATTTGCCGAAGGCCCATGTGATTGTTAAAGCAGTCACTTTAGAGCTGGCTTGGATGTCACTAAAAGGTCATATCCATCACAAAAGGATAGATATGATTAGCAGATGTGAACACAGAGATTTGAGGCTCCTTCCTGGACCTGCAGGATAGCCTGTCTTTATTTCCCACTTACCTAAACCACATTTTCTGATCCTCAAGAACCTAGAAAATTAACTCCTTCATGGCTCCCTGTCCACAGTGGCAGCAGTGTGATCTCAGCTAGCTGCTAAACCGCATGTTCACATGGTCATCTTGGCCAGTGCTATCATTTAAATGATGGAGTCCCTTCCAAAAATTATGTTAAAGCTTAACCCCTGATGCAACAGTATTAGGAGATGTGGCCTTTAGGTGGTTATTAAATCATTAGGGCTCTGCCCTCGTTAATGGAATTAGCACCCTTCAAAAACTGTGAGGTTGAAGGGAGCACCCTCTCTGTCCCTTAAGCCATGTGAGGACACAGCATCCCTTCTCTCTGCAAGATGCAGCAATAGGCCCCATCTTCAAAGCAGAGTGCAGCCTTTAGCTAATATCATCTTGCCAGAGCCTTGATCTTGGGCTTCCCAGCCTCCAGAATCATGAGAGATAAATTTTTATTCTTTATAAATGTCCCAGTTTCATATATTTTTGTTACAGTAGTAGAAATAGACTAAGTGAGTCAGAATCAGAACATTGTGGAGCAGGCAGCATGCGTTAGATGCCCTCATTGTGAATGCTGGCTATGGGTATCAGCTTAGCACCATCAGATGCCCCTATCCTCAGGATGTCTTCTGAGCAGCCCTAGGCAAGACCTCCCACTGCTGCAGAAATTTGGTCTAGGGGCTCCCACAACTCATGCCCTGGTTGTTCACCTTGAGGGCTGATGGAATCAGCCCCCATTTAACTCTAATCTTTCCAAGTTCATAATTAGGATGGCACTTGAAATACTCTGCTCTGAGCAGGGACTTTCAAGTGTTTAAAATCGTGACCTACAGACCTCCTCAGGACCTACCTTTCCTCTGATGTATACATCTGAAATAAAAGTTTTAGACCCTATGCTTACTCATATTTTCAATTCTATTCTATTTCAAATTGTAAAATGCTAATTGTGATACACTAAATCAATTTTACAATCTGAAATTTAAAGGGTCATAATCTGGAATTTGAAAAATACACACTAAACAAATAATGAAACGTGGATTTTATCTCGTGTAATAACTTGGATGGATCTCAGATATCTCAGAGTAGGACAGATATTTTCCAAAATAGTGGCTATAATAGAGTCATGGCTGATTTTTGTTGCTTTTTTTTGGGATTTTCAGTATTTTTCCACACCTTCTAATATAAATATTCAGTTATTTAACAATCAGTGCACTTTATACAGTGTGTCAATTAATTTTCTTGTCTCTGTTCAGTGAGTTTAAGCTTTATTTCTGATTTTTTTCTCTCTTGAAAATTCTTCAAGTGTTAGCTAATCCCATGAAAATTATTTTTTTCCATTAAACACTTTAATATTTATTCACTTCTTTTTATTCCAATGATATAAAATTGAATTTACATGGAAAATTACCTTTCAGCTACAAAGCAGGACTTATCTGAACAAAGCCCAAATGTGAGCTGATGGTTGTTCTGATCATTCTACTGGATGGCATTCCAGTGCAAGGCAGTGTGGAAGAAATTAAATCTGCATGCCATTAAAAGTAGAAATATTTTGTCTTTAGGAAGTAAAACAAATGATCCAGTTGGAGCTAGTTATTTTAAATCTACAGTGGCTTTGCCAAATAAGCTGCCCTCACAGAGTACTTGCCGAGTAGGACATCACAGTTAATGAAGCATTTTGATTATTCCTTAATATTGAAAAAATTGATACTCCATTGCTAGTTTGAAAATTTGTCTCTTTTTCTTTCTGATTTGGAGAAGCTGAATTTGAATTTCTCATAGTCAACATTCATAATCAATTATTACATGAAGTAATAATGACCCAAAACATGTATACTAATGGTGGCAATTTTGAAAAACAAGTGCAAATGAAAAGAAAAATGCCCAGGAGGGACATTTACCAAAATAATGACTTCAGTAGAGTCATGGTGATTTTTATTCTTTTTCTTTGATCTATCCAGTATTTTCCGCACCTTCTACCATAAACATTTAGTTATTTAATAATCAGAAGCAATTATCAAAAGACTAAAATAAATTCAGCTTCTGACAAGTTTTGAACAATAATTTGCTTATTCTTTTGACAATATGTAATAAAAATCACCACAACTATAGTATGAAATAATACCTTACAAATATCTTTGAAAAAGCTCAAAAGATTTTATTTCGTTGCCTTTGAGTTGCAAGCAGTATTTAGTTTGAAACTAAGAGAGAGGTTCACTGTTATTTCAATATGTGTAAGCATTTCCAAATGTCCACGAACTCCTCACAATAATTGGGCAAATAATCTCAAACATAACTTGAAATCAGGATTTTATTAATTTCTACTCTTCATACATTCTTTAGTTGAACAGTAATACAAAGTTTGGATTGAAAGAAGTAAAGACTAATGTTTAAACACACTTACAAAACTGTATACATACAAGGGGGCTTTATACTCTAAGTAATTATTTGTATTGCTGTAATTCACATCTATAAATTCTATCTTAGACACTCCCTGAGAGCCAGTTTATGATGCCTGCTTGGGCTCAAATGGTTTTTACCAACATTTTATCTACTACCTTATCAGACTTGGCTTTCAAATATCTTTGACAAGTCCCTGTCCCCACAAAAATCAGATCTGTTCTCAAAGGATGAAAATTAGCCCCAGCATTCTTGCCTGTCCTCAAGTTTGCCATGTGTACTGCATGTTCTGAAATGCCCTTCCCATTCTCTCTCTCTGTAAAGCTCTCACTTGTCCTTTGACCTCTAGAACCTCCTGGTGAGAACTGGTTGTGTTCTGTGCTCCTGTAACAATTGCTTAACACCTCAGTGATAGCACGTACCTCTTCTACTCCACTTTCATATGTCTTTATTCTTCATATGGTTTATAGGTTTCTTGATATTTTGGTGCTTTGAATCTTCAGTCTCCATAAAAATTCCTGGTTCGTGATAGCTTTTGACAATTACTTTTCAGCAAATTAAAAATATTATAAAGATAATAAAACAGGAGGATTAGTAGGCATGCGTTGAGTACTAGAAGTATCTTTGAATAAGTGTAGTATGACGTTCGTTTACTACTTCCAAGGGACACGATCATTATAAGAATATTTGCATTTTAAATTTTAGTTTAAAAAAACAATTGTTTTGCCTGCAATTCCAGCACTTTGGGAGGCCGAGGCAGGTGCATCACCTGAGGTCAGGAGTTCCAGACCAGCCTGGACAACATGGTGAAACCCCATCTCTACTAAAAATACAAAAAAATTAGCCAAGTGTGGTGGTGGGCACCTGTAATCCCAGCTACTCAGGAGGCTGAGGCAGGAGAATCACTTGAACCCAGGAAGCAGAGGTTGTAGTGAGCTGAGATCGCACCACTGCACTCCAGCCTGGGCGACAGAGTTAGATTCAGTCTCAAAAAAAAAAAAAAAATTAAAAAAAATAAAAACTGTTTCATGTTTAAACTTATTCTTCCCCAGTGTCTGTTCTGGGCAAGGCAGTATCTTGAGTGCCAACAGACGATGTCTAGTTCCTTTTCCCAAGGTATTTATAATGTAAAGATTTAATAATTGTTTGCTTGAAAATATTATTGTATATGTTAAATGCCAAAGAACATAAATAATAAATGCTGTAATTTGATCAGAGGATGGAAAGCCCACTAAGGGATAGGTAAGTCAGGGAAATATTCTCCAAAAAACGAGGATGCAATTTGACTCCGAAAGCCTACAAAATGCATGAGATTTGACGTGTGTGTGTGCACATGTGCGTAAGGCGTAAGGGACCATCAGCCAATGTGTCTTTCTGGATTTTGAGAAAGCTGAACTCCTTTATGGCACAATTCTGGCACGAATAAGAGGGAAGAGGCCAGGTCTTTTGTTGACATGTACATGTTATATCAGTTCTTTCTAAACCATTATAACCCATAGTGGTGACTAAAGGGAGATTCTTAATGTGTAGTGAGAGAAATGTAGAAAATGTAACATCTTTCCTGGAGAAAACCTGAAGTTCAGAAGATGTGTTGTGAAAAGAAAGGAAGGCAGATACCTGAGATTGCAGGGTGGAAATGCTGTGCAGAGGACTTTTATTTGAGATGGACTCATCACTAAGAAAAGAGACACACCTGGAGAAAAGTGAATGCTTTGGGCAGTAGACTCTTTTTTACTTCCTGCTTTCCTAAAATAGTGATTTTTCAAAGAAGATTTCATGCTTCAGACATATACCTGGTTCAAAGGAAGTTGGGCTTCAGAAAAGCTAAGGGGGTGTGGATGACATAGAAAGGGTGCTGCCTAGAAGATAGCTCTTCATTCTGACAGTGAGAGTGGTGAATGTTTCAAGATGCAAAAGAGGTGATGGATGAGATGCAGAAAATGGCTCGCTCTTTGCCAAGTGACTGTGAGTGAGCTGCAAAGATGTTCAGTGCAGGAAGCTGAGAGATTGTGTCACCCACCAGTACCATTTGTAGACTTCAAATACATTTGATGCTACTTTGGTTTGTCAATCTTTGTCAATCATTTTGGAAATTATTCCAACCTGTGTATTTATTTGTTTTCTTGAGATGGAGTTTCACTCTTGCTCAGGCTGGAGTGCAAGGGCATGATCTCAGCTCACTGCAACCTCTGTCTCTCGGGTTCACGTGAGTCTCCTGCCTCAGCCTCCCGAGTAGCTGGGATTATAGGAATGCACCACCATGCCCAGCTAATTTTGTATTTTTAGTAGAGACGGGGTTTCTCTATGTTGGTCAGGCTGGTCTCGAACTCCCAACCTCAGGTGATCTGCCTGCCTCGGCCTCCCAAAGTGCTGGGATTACAGGCCTGAGCCACCGCGCCTGGCCCAATCTGAGTATTTGTAAAGAGGTCCTGTTGTATAACGAGTCAGAATGCCCTGAGTTCTCATCCACTTCTAACACGTGATCTTGGTAGGTCACCTATGTTTTCTGCACCTCAGTTTCTTCATTTTGAAAATTAGAGATTATGCTTATGCTCTAGGGTCACTGTGATGGTTAGAGAAAATGTATGCAAAATGCCCACTGTTGTGGTTGGCACATAGAGACACACAATAATAGGGAGTAATGACAATGTAGATGGCAATAATACTGTAAAGTGGGTAATGTAAGGCTTTCCATGATGGTCTGTTTTTCTAGGACTATAGCTTTGAGTTAGGAAAATGTGCTCTCCCCACAAAGAATCTCAGGTCCTATGTGTCGGAGGTCCCTCATCACTGGGGTCTCACCCTGTGCTTTCTCTTCTGGTGTGTCCATGGCCCCTGAATGGCAGCACTGGGGTGGGCATTCAGGAGTTGCTCAGTAGCACTCTTGTGCCTCCTTCTACTCCAAAGCACTGGTTCAGTGGTTACAGGGCATATGCCCACATCCAAGAGCAAGTGTAGACGTCTCTTCTCACTCATCCAGTTTCTCCATGGCCTCTCCCAGATTAAGGAAGAAGTTAAGTAGTCATGTGTACATGCTCTCCCAGTGGCTGCCTCCCACACAGGGAGCTCAGAGCTGAAGGAGACAATTCTGCTCCACCTTTCTCTGAAGTTGAGTCATCCTCTTACATGTATTAATGAAAATTTAGAGGCTCTGCAGGCTTTGCAAATTACTTCCCTTCACTTCAAAAGCAATTTGAATCCCAGATGAAATAAAAGTTCCTGTCTGAAGTAAAACAGGCTCACCGTTTAAGTAAAACAAAGCTCTACTGCTGGCAGAAGACGACGTATTCCTTCCCTAGTTCATGCTCTTTGTAAATCTGGAAGGCATCTGGGAAGGTGGGGTATAAAAATATTTCTTTAAAATACTGAAATATGACGAGTTGATGGGTGCAGCACAGCAACATGGCACAAGTATACATATGTAACAAACCTGCACGTTATGCACATGTACCCTACAACTTAAAGTATAACAATAATAAATAAATTAAAAAAAAATACTGAAATAAAAATAAACATTGAATAGACTATTAGGTATAACATATGTATTTATCAGAGTTCTAATGAGATTTACTAACATTTTCAGATTAATGAAATTATAATATTTTATATTTACCAGAAATTTATCTACAAAATATGTGCCAGCAGATGTTTGGGAATCGGGCTAAGCAATTGGGGAGTGTGGGTATAATACCACCAGCTACTTTTGATTCTAAATTAGCAAGATTAGAGATCTTTTTAAAAAACATCTATTCTGTTTGTTTATTACTTTAAAATTACATTTATATCTTCAATAAGGAAAACATTCACATGGTTTAATATTCAAGACATATGAAAGTTACACAGGGAAAAAGTTTCCTTCATAACCCTTTTCCTCATGCTCCAAGTGCCCTTCACAGAGATAACTCATCTGGTCAGTTTCTTGTGTATCTTTGTAGACATGTTTTATGTGAATACAAGCAAGTACGAGTGTGTTTATGTGTGTGATTTTGCGAGACATTGCCAAAGAACTCTCTATAGAGATTGTACCAATTTGCAATGCCACCAGCAAAGTATAAAAGTCCTTATTTCTCTACATCGTTGCCAAATTTACTCCTTGGCTGATCGGCATGCAATTCTGCCTTTGTCCTTCCGTCACTGGAACACCACTCAACCCCCAGAAAACAAATTTACTCTGTTCTCTTTCCAGAAGTCCTATATCTTTTCTGTCATTTTCACTCCTTCAGGATATTTTTACTTAGTAGAAACAAAGTGTTTTTTGAAATCAGAACTATTTAAAAATTCTAAACAGTACTATGCATTCATGAACTTGGCTTCTGCAGGCAGGTTGCCTGGATTTGAATCTTACTAGTTGTGTGAGTTTAGAAGAGTTATTTAATCTCTTAGAACCTCAGTTTCTTCATGTGAAATGGAGTATATAACTTGTCTTGCTGACAAGACGGTTGAAACAAATGAAATAATGTGTATGAAATGTCTGGAGTTTGAAAGATGCATAAAAGATAGTAAGGATAGTTGCTATTGTTGTTGGTGCTATTATTAACGTAAACTGTGTCATGTGCCATTCAGTGGAGTATGTGCTATACATAAATATACTTTAACTAAATGTTAGTGGCAACAAATAAATCTCACATTTTAAAGGAGAACACTGATCCTTGAATATAAAAAAATCCTGTGACAAAGAATCAGGGTAATTTGGAAGATAAACACTGATGTTGGGGTCACTTTATGTTTGTTGACTGTGAAAAAGATCACAAGAAAAACGTGTTGATCAAGCAAAAGTAAGTTTATTAGACTTGTTGCAATAAAGGAAGACACTAAGATAGTGACTTTACAATGTCTCAGTAGGAGCAAGTCAGGGGAGGGTATTTCTAGGGATGTGGGGGGCCTGGGCTGGGTACTTTTAAGTGGATTTTGCAAGGTTGGTAACTAACTAGTGGAACTAGACAGAATTTCTGACAAATGGCTTTGGACTGGTGAGCATAGGCAAGGGTAGGTGTCTTGAAGCAAGCATTGTGTGTCAACTGTTAGCTTCATAAGTTAAAATCAGTTTAATTGGTTTACACTCTTACCAACTAGGAGCAAGTATTTCCTGGAGCAAAGAGGTGTTGTTTTTGCCTAGTCTCATTGTTGTTTAAAAAATTAAAAATTGGAAATTGTTTAGGAAATTAGGAAACGGGAAATTATGTTTGGTCTCGGAATTGTTTCACACAGGAACAGGAAAGTTGGTTTTGTCTCAATTGTTTAGCACTGGAAAGTACGTTGGTTTCAGTTACCGGTTCTGATTTTGCTACAGAAAAGACGGACCATGTTGGGGCAGATACTCAATGTGCCACATACCTGCTTCTTGCTCAATGCCCGCAAACCCCTTTGGAAGCTCCCTCTTAGGAGGAAGATGGACACTTAGGGCAGGGAGACCAAATGCAGAGTATTCAGGGCTGCAGAGTAAATGAGAAGAGTAGATGAGGCCATGTAACTTGGGTGGAGATTCAGTAGTGTCATGCATAAAACCGGACATTCTCAAGAGGATAAAAGTGAAGAAATAAGGAGCCAATTAACAACCCGAAGTGTCAGAAACAAGATGGATTCAAATGAAAGGAACAGACTGGGAAGAACTGTTCAGACCCAAAGACTGAATGAGGAGTATGCACTGGACCAATGTTTTATGCTGCCATTCTGGAGGTTGGTTTGGGGCCTGGATACAACCTCTTTAAGTCTTATCTCACTCATCTGAACCATGGGTACAAAGGACTTGACCTGCCTAACTAGTAGTGGTTGAAGAGATTATATAAGATAATATATGGCACACATTTTGCATGTTATAATGCTCTCTTAAGATGTGGATACTAACATTTAAATTTGACTACATCACATTCAAAAGGAGAGGTTTCAGAATTGGAGACTTTGTTTTGTATGCATCAGGCAACATTATCAGGCATCATCCTTTCCTAATTACATATAAGACTGATCCAGATTGTAGGATGGAGTATAAACATGGAGAAAGATAAAAATTAGGCAGTGCACCATTGCGAGAACATGCAGGCAGGTAGCCACAATATTTCCTGAAATGCACACGGTTAATTTGATTAAACATATTTCATAACATTGCGATTCAAACCATCTATTGAAAATCTGTGTACGTTATAGCACTGTGCTCATTCACATCCATCATCTCATTAAATTCTCACAACTGCCTATGGGGTAGGCATGGTTGTCATTTTTCTGTAACGGTATCTTGAAGTGTTTCCTTGGACAAGGATATCTCAATTGTTAAGATTCACTGCCAGAAACTGTACGTGATGTTTTATTCTGTCTTAAAACATTTTTCTCATGTTATGTAGTCACAGGCTTAATGTCATGCCCTGGACTTGGTTCATAGAGCAGCAAATGGCAGAGCAGAACTGAGATCAACTGTGGAGCATTTGACAATCTACTTTAAAATAATGATCTCAGACTCTAAAGGGAAATGGTCTCAGCTATAAACAATTTTGCTTGATGAAGGCCAAGGACAAGATAATGTTTATTCAGTTACTTTTGGTCCTCCTGAGTCTAAAGATAGATGATCAAGAGAAAGAAAAGAGACATTCAGACAGGTCAGCATTCCCTAGATCCTGGCAAGAGAGTGTACGTGTGGTTTAAAAATTTTTTTTTCATATCTCTAGCAGTACTTAAATAAATACAAGTCTATTTAGTTAGAGTGCTCTAGTTAATTGCCCTAAGAAAATTCAATAAAAAAGGAGACCCATATTGACAGAGCTACATACAGGAATTTGGTTATATTAATGGATTTTAAATGTGGCCAGTTTTAGGGATGGTTTAATACTATAGCCTTTTAGTGGTCTAAAAAAAGAATAATGTTGCACCCCTTGTACCCCACTCCAAAGCGTGTATGTGTGGAACGGAAAGAGAAAAAAAGCTTTTATGATTCTTCTCTTTCATTAATAGGACATTAGCCACACTATGTTTTTGGAAAGCAGCATTTTAGAAATGCAAATGGATGAGAATTTTAACTCTGTTTTTTTTTTTGAAAGAGTCCTGGTAATTTGGCTACTGTTAAGGGCTAGTGCTTTGAATTTTGGTTGTTCTCTCTATATTAACTATGAGCCTATCTGTAAGTTATCACATTGATTTCTATGTGCGTTTTCTGTTTTACCTTCTAAAGTTCTAGGAAATGCCACTCCAGTAGTGTTTCTCAAAGCACATTCCATGACCCTAAATAGATGCTGCATGGAAAAAAAGTGTGTCTGTGATTAAGTAACATCGAAACACTGGATTAAACAAAGATTAACAGGTATCTTTATTGCAAACTTTCTCAAAACATTATGTTTATTTGCATTTTAAATCTCTAAGAGTAAGGAATTGTGAGCACTCTTTTCTATATATTTTGATTGAAAGAGCCTGCCCTCCACCTCTCTTGCAGAATTTCTTGAGGAATCATTGTCTGCAAGTCATTTCTTCAGAAAATGTTGCTTTAGTCCAGGAGTGGTGGCTCATGCCTGTAATCCCAGCACTTTGGGGGGTTGAGGTGGGTGAATCACCTGAGGTCAGGAGTTTGAGACCAGCCTGGCCAACATGGCAAAACCTTGTCTCTGCTAAAGATAGAAAACTATTTTTCTTTTCAGCTACTTAGGAGGCTGAGGCAGGGGAATCACTTGAACCTGGGAGGCAGAGGTTGCAGTGAGCTGAGATCGCACCACTGCACTCCAGCCTGGGTGACAGAACAACTCTG
>NW_012106030.1:6078380-6079744 GCF_000951045.1 Mandrillus leucophaeus | reverse complement strand
TGCCCTAATATTGTGCTAGAGCCAGTCTGCTAATAAATTTACATAAATACTTTCGTCTGAGAATAAATAGAGCAGCTAGAGAGCACTCAGCTTGACCTAAGCGTGCATGGGACCATAGCCATTTCAAAAACTGAGTTCGATCTATTTGCTTTTCCATAACAAAAAATAAAATAACACAAAAATTGGAATAAAGTATAGAAAAATATCATGACCACAGGATAGGGAAGGACCTCTTAAACCAGACACCTTCAGAACTTATAAAGAAAGAAAAAATTGTGTAAAATATATGTGTTCTAAATATATGTTAAATACTTTAATATGCATTAAAATTCCAAATGTTCAAAAATATATTAATTATTTAATGTAAACTACATTAATAGGTAATATTTAATTTATAATATTTACAAATAAATATAATGTAATTTATGAAATTCAATTTATATAAATGGATACGTTTATAAAATTTAAAGTCCTAGATATGCATTAAAGTCTTAAACATTCAAAATGTTAGAATAAAATATATTTGGTATATGTATGGCCACAGGGTGGAAAGGATTTCTTAAGTCAGACAGAGCAAGAAGTTATAAAGAAAGACAAAATTTGATGTTTTATAAAGTTTAAAACCTTCTACTATAAAAAACATTAAGTTAAAAGATGAACCACAGAAGACATTTGCAATATACAATGCAGATCAAAAATCACTAGACACAAAAATATTACTTATGTTACAAATCTTAAAGAGCTCAATAGAAAAATTAACACTGTGTTAGTGTGCTGAGGATAACAGCTTCCAGCTCCATCCATGTTTCTGCAAAGGACATGATCTCATTCCTTTTTATGGCTACATAGTATTCCATGATGTATAAGTACCACATTTTCTTTACCCAGCCTATCATTGATGGGCATTCAGGTTGATAAAATGTCTCTGCTATTGTGAATAGTGCTGCAATGAACATAGATGTGCATGTATTTTTGTAATAGAATGATTTCTATTCCTTTGGGTATATACCCAGTAATGGGATTGTTGGGTCAAATGATATTTCTGCTTGTAGATCTTTCAGGAATTGCCACACCATCTTCCAAAATTGTTGAACTAATTTACATTCCTACCAACAGTGTAAAAGTGTTTCCTTTTCTCTGCATCCTCGCCAGCATCTGTTGTTTCTTGACTTTTTAGTAATCGCCATTCTGACTCATGTGAGATGGTATCTATCTCATTGTGGTTTTGGTTTGTATTTCTCTAATGATCAGTGATGTTAAGCTTTTTTCCATATGTTTGTTGGCCACATGAATATCTTCTTTTGAGAAGTGTCTGTTCATGTTCTTTGACCACTTTTTAATGTTTCTTTTTTTTTTTTTTTTTT
>NW_012106030.1:6045630-6075382 GCF_000951045.1 Mandrillus leucophaeus | reverse complement strand
AAAGAGAAAAGAAATGTTGCTTTAAAACGAAAGTCAGGTGTGATGGGTCCTGCCTGTAATCTCAGTACTTTGGGGCCAAGGTGTAAGGATCTCTTGAAGCCAGGAGTTCGAGCCCAACCCAGGTAATATAGTTAGACTTTGTCTCTATTTAAAAAAAAAAAATTAGCCAGGCATGGTGGTGTGCACCTGTAGTCCCAGATACTTGGGAGACTGAGGTGGGAGGATCACTCAGGCCCAGGAGTTCTACACTGCAAGGCTGCAGTGAGCTGTGATGGCACCACTGCACTCCAGTGTGGGTAACAGAGCGAGATCCTGTCTCAAAAAAAGAAAAAAAATAGAAACAATAACAACAAAAAAACCCAAAAGTCAACTCAATAATTTCAATTTTGGGTGCTCTGTTTAATTTGTAAAACAGTTGCTTGTTTTCTGAGCTTTTGAAAAGTAATTATCGATGACCTTTGTTCACATTGTATTATAGGCTTAGAATTTAGATATTGCTATTCCAAAAGCTATGGCTTTCTATGTCCTGGAATTATCACAAGCTTCCTCCAGATGGAGGTGGTCCCTTGGTTATTTCTTCATGACTGATGGTATTGGAAAAGAAAAGAAAGTATCACATTTTTTCTACCCAGTGATTTTTCCCCCTACAATTAAGAATATTTATTGAAATGTTTGCTTATCAAAGCTTATATTTATACAATATTATGCAAGTAGATAATACATAGATTGGGATATAACAAAGACTGACAACTAAAAAAGATAAATATTTTTCCTTAAAACATAACAAACTCTACTTAAACTCAATCAAATTTTGATTCCTGGGCTTGGAGGGTTGTATCAGTTGTTTTCTCTGTACCTTTCAAGATCAATGCATATTTGATGAGTCAATGATTGATTAGATGGAATAATGACTTTATGAGAAGTCTAGCCTGCATTTGTCTTTCCAGATCAAAAAGAGTCCAATTAGATGAGAAAAGGGAGTATACAAATCATGGGAGTACTAGAAACACATAACATAAACTTATGAACAAATTTGAAATCTTGAATACATGGTCACTTAAAAAATAAATACATACATTACCTGAACTAACTCAAGAAAAAATATTTAAATCTCTGAATTAAGCAATTAAAAGTGAAGAAATTAATTTCCTAGTCAAGAATCTCTCCCATTAAAAAAAAAAAAAAGTCCTGGTTCAGAATATTTAGTAAGTGAATTTTGCTGAAATTTTACTAAGTAGATATTTCCTGTTTTAGAAAAGGGAAAAATACGAAGAGATATATAACTTATTTTATTGGATTAGTATAAACTTAGTGACATAATTTATTAATTATAATACATGAAAATAAGATAGTCTGATGTATGAATGTACATGTAAAAATCATAAATAAATTATTAGCAAAATGCAGATGTTTAAAATAAATGAATAAATAAGAAGTAAAATGGGACTTAGCCTAGGAATAGAAGGCTGGCTCACATTCACAAAAATTTATAAATCTAATCCAACACATTTACAGAATAAAGAAAAGCATAATAAATTCCTACAGTTGTAGAATAAGCAGCAATCCATACAATTCACCATGTATTTATGATAAAATTTTTTGCAAATTAGGACTAGAAGGAGATGTTCAGGAAACTATGTTGTGGTATCTAATGGAAGAAACTTCAGAAGCATTCCTATTAAATCTAGCAGCATGATGAGTATTTCTGCCCTAATATTGTGCTAGAGCCAGTCTGCTAATAAATTTACATAAATACTTTCGTCTGAGAATAAATAGAGCAGCTAGAGAGCACTCAGCTTGACCTAAGCATGCATGGGACCATAGCCATTTCAAAAACTGAGTTCGATCTATTTGCTTTTCCATAACAAAAAATAAAATAACACAAAAATTGGAATAAAGTATAGAAAAATATCATGACCACAGGATAGGGAAGGACCTCTTAAACCAGACACCTTCAGAACTTATAAAGAAAGAAAAAATTGTGTAAAATATATGTGTTCTAAATATATGTTAAATACTTTAATATGCATTAAAATTCCAAATGTTCAAAAATATATTAATTATTTAATGTAAACTACATTAATAGGTAATATTTAATTTATAATATTTACAAATAAATATAATGTAATTTATGAAATTCAATTTATATAAATGGATACGTTTATAAAATTTAAAGTCCTAGATATGCATTAAAGTCTTAAACATTCAAAATGTTAGAATAAAATATATTTGGTATATGTATGGCCACAGGGTGGAAAGGATTTCTTAAGTCAGACAGAGCAAGAAGTTATAAAGAAAGACAAAATTTGATGTTTTATAAAGTTTAAAACCTTCTACTATAAAAAACATTAAGTTAAAAGATGAACCACAGAAGACATTTGCAATATACAATGCAGATCAAAAATCACTAGACACAAAAATATTACTTATGTTACAAATCTTAAAGAGCTCAATAGAAAAATTAACACTGTGTTAGTGTGCTGAGGATAACAGCTTCCAGCTCCATCCATGTTTCTGCAAAGGACATGATCTCATTCCTTTTTATGGCTACATAGTATTCCATGATGTATAAGTACCACATTTTCTTTACCCAGCCTATCATTGATGGGCATTCAGGTTGATAAAATGTCTCTGCTATTGTGAATAGTGCTGCAATGAACATAGATGTGCATGTATTTTTGTAATAGAATGATTTCTATTCCTTTGGGTATATACCCAGTAATGGGATTGTTGGGTCAAATGATATTTCTGCTTGTAGATCTTTCAGGAATTGCCACACCATCTTCCAAAATTGTTGAACTAATTTACATTCCTACCAACAGTGTAAAAGTGTTTCCTTTTCTCTGCATCCTCGCCAGCATCTGTTGTTTCTTGACTTTTTAGTAATCGCCATTCTGACTCATGTGAGATGGTATCTATCTCATTGTGGTTTTGGTTTGTATTTCTCTAATGATCAGTGATGTTAAGCTTTTTTCCATATGTTTGTTGGCCACATGAATATCTTCTTTTGAGAAGTGTCTGTTCATGTTCTTTGACCACTTTTTAATGTTTCTTTTTTTTTTTTTTTTTTTCCTATTTTTTGCTTAAGTTCCTTGTAGACTCTGGATATTAGACCTTTGTCAGATGGGTAGACTGCAAAGATTTTCTTCCATTCTGGAGGTTGTCTGTTCACTCTAATGATAGTTTATTTTGCTGTGCAGCAGAAGCTCTTTAGTTTAATTCGATCCCATTTGTCAATTTTCTTTTTGTTGCAATTACTTTTGTTGTTAATTATTCAAGACCAAAAAGCATAAAAAGAGACGTATGTCCACCCAAGTGATAAGACAGTTTGGGAAACTGCATTGCCTAGTATGCCCTGCCTCTTGAAAGTTAAAAATCTTGACTGGCACAGAGCACCCTGGGACACCTGTGGCTAGCACCATTTAGAAGTAAATGGCATAAGGCTGTGTTCTGACGTGAAGGCTTCCCGCTTCCATGGGACACTTAACCAGACACAGGGCACAACACCAGAGGTGAAATTTCAGTGGATATTGAGTCTGGGGTAGAACTTCTCTTTCCCCACAATTCTAGCTTCCAAAGATGTGGAGTTGGTGGAGCTGTCCATTGGTCTGCTGCTCTGTTTCTCATGGGTACTGCCTCTGCCTCCCCACATCACCAGCGTCCCCACTGCCGCTAGTCCTTAGCGGGGATTCTGGGTTAGGTGCTCTTCCTACTCAACTTCAACCAACTTGTACAGCTCCATGGTGGCCTGGGCATCTTCCACAGAGGAATAGCCACTCTTCCTAACCTGAATATCCCGGTTTAGCAGCTTTTTGGTGAGATGCTTCAGAGATATGGTGGCGTTCTCTGGGTGGTCAGGTGGGGGGATATAGGATCCTTACAGTTGAGGAGGGGGGATACAGGTGGTGTCATGGGTGAGGGACTTGGGGTGAAAGTACTAAAGGGCTTTGAAGTCATTGTGGATGGCATGTCCCACCACTATCTTCCCTGTGAGTATCTTCAAGATCTGGCCTGGAGCAATCTTGAAGGGTGTGGCATTCACCATGTGCTGCTTGTGGATACCATTCCATTCTGGTCCAGTAGTCCACAATGTGGCAGTGGGGAAGGATGTACTCGTCATAAAGCACATCTCCGTTGTAGTTGGCAGTGCTACATTGAGCCAAGGAACTAACATGCCCCTTGGGTCTTGTGCCCACCATCTCAGAGTCAATTGCCACCATCATCTTCCTTGACAAACGTCTGGGATGCTCTGGAGCATTTATTCTCTGAATGAGCTTGGGTGGAGTTCTGTGGGGCATTCTTCTGTGGATGGTTCTTCCTAGAGGATTTCTTCTGGGAGTGGGTTGGGTGCCTATTAATCTTGGGAAGGGCACTCCAGATCTCCCCCAACAAATCTAGTTTAGCAGCAACAGAATCAACCTTCTTCAAAGGGGCAAGGGTCAGTCAAGACACTGCAGCTTTCTTGTCCAGGGGCTGTCCTGATCCATTGGAGGCAGTGGTCTTCTTATTTTTTAGGACGGGAGGGGTCTTCCAAGTGCCATCTACCCTATGAGTTTCCCCATTTTTTGGAGGTTCAGAGTAAAACTTAGGTGCCTCACAAGGGGGCTGGTTCTTTTTACCCAGAAAGCCCTTCCATTCCAAGAGCCTCCACTTCTTGACAAAATTTCAGTGCTTGGCATTTCCTTCTAATGTTTTTTTGGGAGGTAGTTCCCCCAAATCCAGATTGAGCAGTAAAGTAGACATAGGGACAGTGGGAAGTGGAAGAGGAGTTGGGAAAGAAGGATGGATGAAAGGAGGATGTGGAACTCATTCCCTGCTGAATCCTACTGTTCAACATGTGAGGGTCTGTAGTACACCCTCCCAAATGGGCCCAGCTAAGACTGGAAGCGTCCGGAGCTGGATGCGGAAATCGGTGCAGTGCTGACAGATATTTTATTCTTTTTGGAGCAACTATGAATGGGAGTTCATTCATGATTTGGCTCTCTGCTTGCCTGTTGTTGGTGCATAGGAATGCTAGTGATTTCTGCACGTTGATTTTGTATCCTGAGACTTTGCTGAAATTGCTTATCAGCTTAAGAAGCTTTTGGGCTGAGACGGTGGGGTTTTCTAGATTTAGGATCGTGTTATCTGCAAACAAAGATAATTTCACTTCCTCTCTTTCTATTTGAATACCCTTTACTTACTTGTCTTGCCTGATTGCCCTGGCCAGAACTTCCAATACTACGTTAAATAGGAGTGCTGAGAGAGGGCATCCTTATCTTGTGGTGGTTTTCAAAGGGCGTCCTTTCAGCTTTTCCCCATTCAGTATGATATTGGCTGTGGGTTTGTAATACATGGTTCTTATTTTGAGGTATGTTCCTTCAATACCTAGTTTATTGAGAGTTTTTAACATGAAAGGACATTGAATTTTATTGAAGGCCTTTTCTGCATCTTAAAATACATTATTAACTGAGGAAATTAAATACCTCTTAAATATTCTTTAAGATTTGGAAACATGCAAAAACAATGTCAGAAGGAGCCAAATCAGAACTGTCAGGTTAATACCTAGTGATTTCCCATCGAAACTCTTTCAAAATTGTCCTTGTTTGTTGAGGCATTGGTAGGAGCATTGTTGTGGTTGAGGAGGACTCTCTGGTGAAGCTCTCCCAGGATTTTTTCTGCTAAAGCTTTGGCTAACTTTCTCAAAAACACTCTCATAATAAGATTTTATTGTTCTTTGACCCTCCAGAAAATCAACAAGCAAAATTCCTTGAGTATCTTGACTGTGCCACTTCCATCTCTTGGTAGCCATTGCTTAGATTGTGCTTTGTCTTCAGGTGTGTAGTGGTAAAGCCATATTTCATCTTCTGTTATAATTCTTCAAAAAAATTTAGGATTTTGATCCCACTTGTTTAAAATTTCTGTCTAAATGTGTGCTCTTGTCTGCAGCTGAAATGGGTGCAATGTTTTTGGCAACTTTAATTTTTCGATTAAAATCGTGCACACTGAACCAGCTGAAATGTTGATGATGTTGACTATTGTTTCTGCTGTTCAATGTTGGCTTTCTTCAACTAGGGTACAAACAAGATAAATTTTTCCTTGCAAATTGATGTGGATCGTCTGTCACTATGAGCTTCAACATTGTTGTGTTTCTTAAAACGAGCTATTTATTTGTAAACTGCTGATTTCTTTGGGGCATTATTCCCAGAAACATTTTCTAAAGCATCAATAATCTCACCATTATTTTCTTTTTTCTTTTTCTTTTCTTTTCTTTTTTTTTTTAATATGGAGTCTTGTTCTGTCGCCCAGGCCAGACTGGAGTGCAGTAGTGTGATCTCGGCTCACTGCAACCTCCGCCTCCTGGGTTCAAGAGATTCTCCTTCCTCAACCTCCCAAGCAGGTGGGACTCCAGGCAAGCGCCAACATACCCAGCTAATGATGTCACCATTCTTATACCCATGCTTCATCAGAAGTTTGACCTGTGTTCTTACTTCAATTTTAGCAGAATTCATGTTGCTCTGCTAGGGGCTGTTTTCAAACTGATGTCTTATCCTTCCTAGTGCCTCAAATTAGATGCTGTTTGGACATATTATAACAAGTTAATATGAGTTTATTTTGGTGCAAAAAATTTGAAATATGCATACTTTTTTCACAGTATGCATTTTTCATGAACCTTTTGAAGACCCATTTTACACCACAGTCTGACAATTCCAGTTGTAGATATATGTCTTGGAGAATTCTAGGATATGTAATAGTGCAAATGATAGTATTATCTGTAAGAGAGAGAGAAAAAAGCTCAAATGCTCATGTGGAGGAAAATTGATAAACCAGTTATTTATTTAGGATATAATACAGCAGTTAAATTGAATGGACTATATTGAACATACATGGATGGATTTCAAAATATCTAAGTTAAAGTAAAAACAAAAAACAAATTATAGAAAGTTGCACAGTTTAATAACATTTCTGTAAACTGAAAAATCTCTATAATTCTGTATGTGTGCATTTATATATTATCTTTAAATATATATTGATTACAAATACCTTAAAATATATGTTGTATACTCAGCTAATATAGGACAGCGATTAATGCTGGAGATAGAAAGGTATTAGATTGGGGAGGAGTTCGGAGAAGAGTGAAATTTTATCTGTAGATTTTAGATCTTTCACAAAAATGAAAATCTGAATCAAACATGATAGAATGTTGATATTAATTCTGGGTGGTGGGTATATAGTTATTATATTAGCTTTGATAATATTCCGGGAAAAAGTTTCGAAATTTTACGAAGAAGAGGCATTCATGTATCAACACAATTACACAGCTGGTTGAGCCTTTTTTAAAAAATTGCCCTTTCCACTACTCTTCAGTACATGTTGGCATATAGGTCTTTTAAAACGAGGCCTGCGGTTATTACTAATTTAGAATCAATGATTAAATTTATATATTCAACACTCCTCTAGTCACTTCCACCAAGAATGATTCCAGTTATCTTCCAAATGCCATCGATTTCTCAAGTCTGCATGTATCTCTGCATGCTTTTTCTTATAATCCAGTATTATTAGAACGCAGTTTTAGAAATGTATTTCAAAAGGGAGTTAGATTTTGAAGCAGAAATGCAAAAATTTTTAAATAGAAGTGCATATCAAAGAAACTATAACGATCTTGCTTTGAGTGACTCAAAACAAAGTTGGAAACTATTGCTTGGATGTTGTGAAAAGAAAAAGGATTTATATTGATTGTTCAATATGGTTGCTCAAATTTCCTGTGAGGCCAAAGAATGACGTATCACAACACTCAGAAATTTAACATGTATGAGGGGGCTTGAGAGTGTACGGCTTTGAAGTGAAATGGATCAGGGTTGTTTTTTTTTTTTTTTTTTCCTGGGCTGTAATGTATAAAATTCCACAGTATGAATAATTCTGCCTTTCTCACTCTGAAGAATGCACCTGGATGGCAAGCAGAGTTTCAGAAGAAAAGGGGCTATTCCTGCATCAAAAACTAGAACTCCTCTATTCTTGAATAAATAAATGATGTCACTTCTTTTTGTCAGTTTCATTCAGTGAATTTCTGAAGCGTGGTTTCTGTTTCTGTCTCATTTATATCAACCAGTTTTTGTAGATTATCTGGTATGTGCAAAGCGTTGTGCATTGATTTGGAGGTAAAACTCTTATTTTCTGCATTTCAGAAATAAAAGTGGTTAGGAATTGTTAAAAAAAAAGGTTTGTTTTTGGGGTTTTTGTTAATTGGGGGGCCGTTGTTAACGCAGTTGCTTTGAAGTTTTTGGTTTTTTATTGGCAATTTTCTTTTTAATCTAACTTAATATTAATAAAACGATACCTCTCACAAAAGGTGGTAGCAAAAGAGTAACATTTCCTTTCTTAATATGTATTTTATTGGAATCTTCTCTAAATTTCCTTGTGTTGGTTAACCATTGAATTATATGGGAAGAAAGTCTACAGAGTCCTATCAAATTTCTAATTGTAATTCTGGGACTCTTAATATAATTTACTATTTCATTCTCTTGAAATGCTTTATAAGTGAAGCTGTCCACCTTGCTACAAGGAACACAGGGAATAATGGTGCACTGGGGAATGTTACCTAGGAAAGCACTGTAGATTTGACCTTACTGTTTTTTTTTTTAAGTGAGCACTTAGCTTTTTCTGATATTTTGTAACAGTAAAGCCCCAAGTTTTGTATTAGGAAAGGACCTTCAGGTCTGTGCCACCTGGGGTTCCATCTTTTCACTCCCTATTCTGATGAGAGGCTGCAGCTCGACTTACTGTGCTAGGCGAAACAAAAGGTATTTCTCCCATCACCAACTATAGAAAACTGAGCCACATAAAAAATATCCACCTGACTGAAAGCAACAATAAGCGTTTGAGATTTCTACTATAATAAGCCAACAGCTATTTACATTCTTCTACATCCAAATCTAGGCCAGCAGTCCATTTGTATCTGGAATCCTTTTACCAAGAGTTGAAAAGCCTCCTGAAGGGAGAGGGCACACACCCCAGGCTTCGTTTTTGCTTTGGAGCCTTTGTGGACTTCATTCAAACTGATAGTGCATTTTGGAAATATATCTTTATGGTTTAATTTTCCTGAGGTTTTATTGATAAAGATAAATTATTTGAAGAGCTGTATTAGCGCAGCCGATTTTCTTTCCAAGAAGTACTTAAAAAACCATGATGCAGGAGAAAAGGGGAGAAATTTCTGCAGAGTCTCTGTTAACTTTACAGTAGAAAGTATTTTCTGACCATTGTAGACCCAGAGACACCCATCTTGAGGCCATTTGGAGCCTTGAGAAGCACTGTGTTTGTAAGTCATAGAACAAGAGCATTTGGAGTGGGTTGAATAGGTTCCTCCCAAAATTCATGTGCATGTGGAAGTTCAGAATGTGATGTTATCTGGACTTAGGGTTGTTGCAGATGAAATCAGTTAAGGATCTTGAGTTGAACTCATCCTGGATTTAGGGTGATCTGGTAAAACCACTGGTGTCCTTGTAACAAGAAGGGAGGACACAGAGAGACACAGAAGAAGGTGATGGAAAGATTGAGGTAGGGATTGGAGTGGTGTGTCTATAAGCAAAGGAATGTCAAAGATTGCTGGCAACCACCAGAAGCTAGGAGTGAGGCCTAGGATGGTTTTTCCTTCAGAGCCTCAGAAGGAATTGATCTTGCTAATGCCTTGGGGTTAGATTTCTGGTCTTCTGAACTTAAAAGTAATTAATTTTTAATGCTTAAAGCTACCAAGTTTATCATGTTTTGTTGTAGCATCTGTGGAAAGCAAATGCAGCATCCCACACCCACACCTGCTCTTAAAAGGAAACTCTTACTCCTCTATTCCCATATTGCTATAATATTTAAGTCTTCTGGGATATGTTAGCTTATAGTAACCAAAACAGCATGGTGCTGGTATAAAAGTAGACACATAGACCAATGGAACAGAAAACCCAGAAGTAAATCCAAATACTGACAACCAACTAATCTTCCACAAAGCAGACAAAAACATATCCTGGGGAAAAGACTCCCTATTTCATAAATGGTACTGGGAAATTGGACAGCCACATGTAGAAGAATGAAACTGGATCCCTATCTCTCACCATATAGAAAAATTAACTCGAGATAGGTTAAAGACTTAAATCTAAGACCAGAAACCGTAACAATTCTAGAAGAAAACCCTAAAAGAACCTCTTCTGGACATTGGCCTACGCAAAGAATTTATGACTAAGAGGCCCCCAAAACAAATGCAACAAAAACAAAAGTAAATAAATGGAATCTAATTAAACTAAAAAGTTTCTGCACAGCAAAAGAAACCATCAACAGAGTAAACAGACAACCTACAGAATGGGAGGAAATATTCGCAAACTATGCATCTGACAAAAGACTAATATCGAAAATCTACAAGTAGCTCAAACAAATCAGCATGAAAATAACAAATAATCCCAATTAAAAGTGGGAAAGGACGTGAACATACATTTCTCAAAGGAAGATATACAAATGGCCAATAAACATGGAAAAATGCTCAGTATCACTAATCATCAGGGAAATGCAGATTAAAACCACAATGAGATGTTACCTTACCCCAGCCAGATGGCCATTATCAGAAAGTCAGAAAACAATAGACATTGGCATAAATGTAGTAAAAGGGAATGCTATACACTGCTGGTGGGAATTTAAATTAGCACAGCCTCTATGGAAAGCAGTATGGAGATTTCTCAAAGAACTAAATGTAGATCTACTAGCCAATCCAGCAATTCCACTACTGGGTATTTACCCAAGGGAAGAAAAGTCATTATATAAAAAAATACAACTGCACACATATGTTTATTGCAGTACCATTCACAATTGCAAAGATATAGAATCAACCTAAGGGCCTATTAACCAATGAGTGGATAAAGAAAATGTGGTATATATACACATGGAATACTACTCAGACACAAAAATGAATGAAATAATGTATTTTGCAGCAAGTTGAATGGAACTGGAGGCCATTATGCTAAGTGAAGTAACTCAGGAGCAGATAACCAAACACCACAGGTTCTCATTTATAAGTAGGAGTTAAGCTATGGGTATGCAGAGGCATACAGAGTGGTATAGCGAATTTTGGAGACTCAGAAGTGGGGATGGTGGGAGAGAGGTGCAGCATAAAAAGACTACCTATTGTGTGCAATGTACTCTATCCGGGTGATGGGTACACTAAAATCCCAGAGTTCAGTGATACAATTCATTCTTTGTAACAAAAAAACCAGTTGCATCCCTAAAGCTATTGAAATAAAAAATAAGTAACTGCAGATATGGTGAAAACAGGAAGAAAACCAGAATTGAAAGTGAAGCCTGAAGATGTGATTAAATTGCTGAAATCTCATGACAAAACTTTAATGGGTAAGGGGTTGCTTCTTATGAATGAGCAAAGAAAGTGGTTTGTTGAGATGGAATCTCCCCCGGCAAAGATGCTGTGAACACTGTTGAAATGACAACATAGTAGTTAGAATATTGCATAACCTTAGTTGATAAAGGTGTGTCAGGGTTCGAGAGGATTGTTTGAAATTTGAAACAAATCTAGTGTGGGTAAATGCTATGAAACAGCATTGCATGCTGCAGAAGAATATTGCGAGGAAGAGTCAATCAATGCAGTAAACTTCATTGTTGTCTTAAGAAATTGCCACAGCCATCCCAACTTTTACCAATCACCTCTCTGATCAGTCAGCAGCCATCAACATGGATGCAAGACCCTCTACTGGTAAAAAGTGTGAGTTGCTAAAGGCTTGAATGATTGTTAACATTTTTAATCAATAAAGAGTATTTAAAAAATTAACGATTATTTCTGGTGTTGTATCACCATTGTCAATTAGCCATTCAATCAACAAATAACTATAGAGAATCTTCTGTGTGCTAGGTGCTGCTCCACCTGTTGGAGATTCAATAGTGGGTAAAGGTAAAGTTTCTGTTTGCAATGAATTTTTCTAGAAGAGGAATGTGGTAGGAAGAATAGTGGTTCCCTCAAAGACATCCATTCATTAATCCCCAGAACCTGTGACTATGTTAGTTGACATAGCAAGGAGGGCAGTATGATTGCAGGTGAAATTAAGGTTGCTAATTAGCTTACCTTAAATTAGGTAAATTAGCCTGGATTATCCAGGTAGGGCCCAATTATAGTCACAAAACTTAAAAGTGAAATAGGGAGGCAGAAGAACAGAATTAGTCACACACTGATATGACCACAGAAAAAGGTACAGAAAGATGTGTGACGCCGTTTTTGAGGATTGAGGGGAGGGGTCATGAATGTGGATGACCTCTAGAAGCCGGAAAAGGTAAGGACACAGATTCTCCACCTTCTCAGAAGGAATGATCTTCTGATGCCTTGGTTTTAGCCTATTGAATCCATTTTGTATTTTTGACCTCCAAAACTGTAAGATAAAACAATTGTGTTGTTTAAGCTGCTAAACCTGCAGTAATTTGTTATAGCAGCAACAGGAAACAGTTATAGGGGAGGAAGAAAATAAACATATAAACAGATGAATAGGTAATAAACAAGATAGGATTACTTTAGCTTTAATAAGATCTTTGATAAGAAGATAAAATAAACAACAGTATGTTAGAATTTCTTCTTCTCAGGTATTCCTTCATACCTTGCTTCCCTCCTCTAGGGGAAGTGCAATTCCTGTGTGTTTCCATTGCATCCTGTAATCCTCTGTCATTGTGCTCACCATGCTGTTTGTTTCGGTCTCTCAATAGCCTGTGAGTTCCTGAAGACAGACAATTTTTTACATTTGGATCTTCCTGGCATTGCTCTGCTCATCTTTAGCACCTAATTGTTGAATGAATGAGTCATAAGACAGCTTCTCAATGAATCTAAGTGTATGGTCAAGGAAGGAGTATGTCAAGCATTTTCTGGGCAATGTTTTTTTGCTTTTTCTGTGTCTTTGGTGGGAGGGAGGGCTTCGGATGATGAACAAATAGGTGAAGCAGGTGTGGCATCGTATTCTAGCATTTCAAGGCAAGGACCAGTATCTGCATCTAGTTCTTTGGGCTCCAGCACAGTTATTTGCATGCATTTCACTCCCGAACTTATACACTAATACACTACACTAGTATTCACTGTTGTTTCCCAGGTGCCTAGTAGAGCACCATGTTTGTTTGAATGATGTTCAGTTCAACTCCTTTATTATGCAGATGAGGAAACAGGCTTCCTGAGGTTAGATGACTTGCACAAAATTACACAAGAAATCAATGGTAGGGCCAGTATCAGAACTCAGATATCTTGAATCCAGACTACCATTTTTATTTCTTGGATACTAAATAATAACTTAGAAATAAATCCTGAAACCTGTCAGAATAATTATTTATAGTTGTCCCCTGACTGTCCCTGAGAGGTTAACAAGGTTTAATAATTTGAGCATCATCAAAGTGTGTCCCAGACTGCTCAGCTGTTTGTATATCATAAAGCACCGACCTCATGCACTTACATGGGAAGGCCAGTTATGAATGGATGCTTGTCTCAGCATCGGTGACCTCTGTGATAATTATTTTTAAGTTTTAAAAATAGCCTTCCCCACAGTGAATTCTTAACTAGCTTCTTAATTTACTGAAATTAAATGAAAGGCCTAACAACTGTGAGAAAGGTAAGAGCAGCTTGTCAAATCTCTCACTGCACCTGGCTCAGTGTCAAGGCGTGACAAAGTAATGGAGCACGTGTAACTAATAATTGATGCTATTCTCACTGTAGCAACTTCTATTTTCTCCAGCAGATATGGAAGCTTTGATTTCTGTTCCTGAATGGACAGGGATGTACTTTCTTAATTCTCAGTTCACTGGGAAATCTACATAGAAGTAGACAAGTGGGATATTAAAGATGATCCAACCCAATACTTTCATGCAGATGAAGAAAGTGAGGCCCAAAGAATTTAAGCAACCTTTCTAGGGGAAGGTAATTAGTAAAAGAGTGATG
Organism: Mandrillus leucophaeus; assembly: GCF_000951045.1. NCBI lineage: Eukaryota > Metazoa > Chordata > Mammalia > Primates > Cercopithecidae > Mandrillus > Mandrillus leucophaeus. Next base: position 6,061,455 of record NW_012106030.1, on the reverse strand, counting down.
TAGTTAGGCTTTGCATCCCCACCCAAGTCTCACTTTGAATTGTAAACCCCAAGTCCCTATTATCCCCATGCCAAGGGAGAGACCAGGTGGAGGTAATTGAATCATGGATGTGGTTCCCTCGTGCTGCTCTCGTGATAGTGAGTGAGTTCTCACGCGATCTGATGGTTTCATAAGGGGCTTTTCCCTCTCTGCTCAGCAGTTCTTCTGCCTGCTGCCTTGCGAAGAAGGTGTCTTGCTTCCTCTTCACCTTCCCCCATGATTGTAAGTTTCCTGAGGCCTCCGTAGCCATGCTGAACTGTGAGTCAGTTAAACCTCTTCCCTTCATAAACTACCCAGTCTCGGGCAGTTCTTTATAGCAGTATGAAAACAGACTAATGCAAAGAGAAAGCTGTGTTTAGAACTTAGAGCAGAGAAACCACTGGACTTAGAGTGGTTTCTCCGCTCTATTTCTTTGTCATATGAATATCATTCTTTTCTTTCTCCTTTCACGCTTTAACTCATTGCTCATCCCCTCCATCCCATCCAATAGAAGAGCTAAGAACTGCATTGAAATTGGGTTCTATTTGATTTAGAAAGAAATCATCCATTTAAGTGAACTATAGGAGCTGTCAAGGTGTCTCCAAAAACCTCATGTTTGAAGGCTGGGATGGGAAAAAAGCCATTTGAATTCAGCACATTCAATAAATAGATTCTACTAATGTTCTTTGGGAGGGCATCATTTACTTACCCTGTCTCTGTGGCTGTTGTGAGGGTATCTGTGGACAATGAAGGGTGGGGTAATTTGCATTTTAATTTAGAATTTACTGAGTTTATTGACCTCTTGTTTTTATTGTGCTCTCCTTGCACTTTTCTGTTAATCAAAAGCACATCTAAATCTGTTTTAGTTTTTTTATCTCAAAAATCAGAACAATAGGCTTTACTTCACAGGCTTATTAGAAATTAATGAATTAATGTATGAAAATACTTAGGATAGTGCCTAGTAGATGGTTAGCTCTATATAGTTAACTGTTATTTTCATCCTCATCTTCATCTTCATAGTCATTTCTATCATTATAATTATGATCCTACAATATCTAGCTCAAATTTCTTTTACTGTGGCTAGTTTTCATGAGCACCCTGGTGGGAAGTAATATTTCTCCTCCTCAACTACCATGCTACATATCATTTATGCTTCTTTGTGATAGTGTTATTTTTATCATGTGTGTATTATTTCAACAAATGTTTAGTGAGCCTCTACTATAGGCTAAACATTATGCCAAGTTAATGAGCAAATCCACATGGTCCCTGCTCTCACAGAATTTACAGTTTACTGGCCTGATTTGCTTTTGGACAGAGTGTGCTAATATTGATCTTACCTGCAAGTAATGACCTACCCAAAACAGATTACTATGGTACAGTGTGGAGTGGCTAAGAAAATAGTAGCTTTTGTTTGTGTTCCATTAGTTGGGTGGTTTTTAAAATATAGTCACATAACCTGAGAACAATTGTAGGTTTTGCCTGATGATTATTGGAACATCTCACTTTTCTGCAGTGAACAGAAAGCGTAAACTTTCTTATATTCCTTGAGAGGACTCTAGAAGCAGGCATCCGGTGTCTTGCATAGTTCATCTCCTTTTCCTGCCCCAAGAATTCCCAAGCTTGCGATTTCATCCATGGTCTTTCTGCAGCTGTGTATGTAGCCCAGCAATATCCTAAACATTTTGCTGGCCATTCCTTGATCTAGACAAGTGAACAAACTTTTGACTTGGGCTGACACTTTGTATAGATTGGCACAGTTGCTTTTGCACCAACCTAGTATTTATTCTTGCTCATAGCAGCCTTTGATATTATTTTACTGGGGCACTAGGAAGTTTGTTTGTTTCAAAGGACATTTGTTCCTCAATACAGTTTTCTGTGAAATCTGTTGCAAAGAGCAAGTGCATAGACTTAACAAACTTTCCTTTTTCTTTTGGGAAGTTTCCTTTAAGACATGGCTCAAATATCACTTCTGATGCTCTTTGTACCTTACCATTCTTTCTTTAAGCAGAACTACTTGTTCTTATGTTACTACTCACTAGGTTGTACCAAAATCTCCCTCTTTCCATTGGTTTAGAATTAAATTCTTTGCTCGACTGGGAGATCTATAGGGTCTATTGCCTACTTTGCCTTCTCATCCCTCTTCCATAGTTCTCTTACCATTGCTTGCTAAGTTCTAGCTCTTTTATCCTCCTCTGACCCTTTTCACCAGAAGCAGCTCTTCCTGTGCCTGGCACATATTTTTTGTTGGCACCATCTCATTCCTGATGCATCAGCTTTCCATTACTTAAAGCAGGCCTTTAACATTACAATGACAAAATGTTGCCTATTTGTCTCATAATATTTATTACAGTATTTATTAGATGATTGCATCTCTCTAACATTAGCATATAGTTGCATGGAATAGAAACTCCATCTTCATTGTATTCCAAACACTTAGCATGGCACGTGATAAGAAATCAAGCCCATTTGATGTTGCTGTTGACAAGTAGAGAAGATAGATGTGCATCAGAAATGTCCACAAATACATGGTTATCTACTGCGATGCATGCTACAAGGCAAGTACTGAGGACATCTGATAGGGGATTAGGGATGGCTTTGCTGAGAAAGCAGTGTTTAATCTGACACCTGAAGTATGAACAGTGTGTACCATGGTAAAGGCAGACAGCAATTCCCAAGTGAAAGGGAAGAGTATGCTCAGGCTTTGGGATAGGAAGTAGCGTGATGCCTTTAAAGACCTAAAGAATTCCAGTGTGGCTAGAGCACATGAGCAGAATTCCAGTACAGGAGCAGAAGATGGAAACCAAAGGAAAAGAACAGTGTATGTAGCTTTTTTTTCCAGGGGATTGCAAACCCCCTGTGTGGGAGGTTGAGAGAGAGAGAGAGAGTGAGAGTGTGTGTGTGTCAGAAAGGGAAGATGTGATGAGCAATGTGTCTTTTTTTTCCTTCTTGTGGTGTCTCCAGTACAATGGCTAGCAGATAGGAGCTCAATTAATGATCGTTACTTTGGCAAAAGGGGCTTGGAATTAGTGCGTCTTCCCAAAGTTAGCTGATATGCGGCATCTGGTATTACACAGCATGGTAAAGAGCTATTTCTGTAGGGAGTGTGACCTCCACCGTTGTTGAATAGTCATTGGATGTGTGTGGAATTCCTTCTTCAGCAAATCTCCATTAATCACATTCTATTCCTTATGTCTCAACAATCTTAACTTCTAGAAAATATCTGTGTCCAAAGGGCTGAATAGGATAATTTGACTAACAAATAGAATTTCATGAAAATTCGCTTTTGCTTTACACTGTAGAAGAATTATCTATTGTCTGTTTTCAAAAGCAAAACGAACTCTGGTTTTTGCTTTGGTTAAAGGAGAATGCTCAAACTACCATCAAAATACTTTTCTCCAAATTTCATTTATTTCTGTTAGAAGAAAATCTCAAATAGTCAAAGGAATTTGTTTACAGTGAAACAAAATGAAAATGAAAGGCTTTCGTCTTAAATCACACATTGAATTTTCTTTGAGTTTAGAGTTCTTTGAACATGTTCTTGGCTAAAAGATTCAGGAAGATCAAGATCCAAGATAAAGATGAAAGAAAAATGGAGAAATGCAATAGGCTTGGGTACCAATAATTAGTAGGAATATGCAGTTTATTATTTGAATGATAATAAGACTAAAACATTTTGTAAGAAGCTTTGCTCTAAAAGTTATTTACTAGTAAGCAGAATACATTAAAATTCACCAAGTAAAGGCTTATTTTCCATTATCCATTTATTTTAAAATTTGCTTCATTTGGTCATTGCTATGAAGGTCAAATAGACTATAGTCAAAAAATGCATTCCAACAAGACAAAAGTGGAATTACACACTCCTTATATTGCCATGTTTAATTTGTACTTTATACTTTAACATTCAATGAGATAGAATGTTATTGTACTATGAAGCTGGCGTTGATGAGGTTGCTCAGTTCCCATACCAGGCTTTTGTGTAGCATTTATTGATTTGACTGGCTTTAAAGATTATGCCCTGAATATTTTAAGTAAAAGGGAGAAGTAGATAGAAATGTCCTTATTATTTACCTTGAATGTGAAGTTTCAAGGGTTTAAAATAGTCATTTTTCTTATTTCCATTTTAAACTAGTTATTAAAAAAATTCCACTCCCCGAAGTGCTCATGGAGAATTTTAAACATAGATTTAAATTTTCAGTTTATTTTGTGGTGTTATTTTATTATGCATATTGTATTTTTAAAGTGCTGATAGTGATAGAAAAAATTAATTAGAATATCTTACATAATTCTTATTAAAAATTTGCTTATAATTAATGATAGTTACTAATACTGAAATTTGTATTAATGCCAGAATAAGGAATCTTGAAAAATGAAACTTTTATTATGAACTTAATTTCCTGACCCATCACTTCATTTCCCTGTGTTCCTTTTTTATTTTGGTATGACAAATCCTTTGGCATATAAATCTTGGAGGGTAGGGCAGAGTACATTATTCACCCACCAAAGCACATTAATAGATACAAAAATCTGTTTATTTAGTGTGACCAGAATTGATTCCAATCATATGTATGTAAGTGCAAATAATCTTTTTTTTTTTTTTTTTTTTTTTTTTGCCCAGGAGAATGTCTTAGTACTTGTCAACCTTTTAGAACTGAATGGCAATATTCATGACTGGCTTAGAAATGTGGCTTTTATATCTGGATAGAAAGATCAGTGCTTTTCACTGAAGTAAATGCCGTAGGTACACAGAGTGGTTGACACGTTTTGAGTGCCCAATTAATCAGCTCGCTTTCCTTTTGCTATAGCAGCAGCTCTCAGTATGTAGTTCTCTGGCCAGCAGCATCCACATTACCTTGTTAGAAATGCAAATTCTCAGCCCTCTACCCCATACCTATTGAATCAGATACTCCCAGGATGTGGGGGTGGGTAAAAAAAAAAAAAATTCAACAAACTCTCCAGGTGATTCTCATGAATGCTAGGGTTTGAGAATCTCTACTCGAGAAGTTTAAATGTGTCGCAATTTTGTCATTTTTTAAAGGATATCCGTTAAGAAAACTAGACCTTAGTTCTCTGCTCATTTTCTCTTTAACACTTTCCTAACATAAGCTAACATTTGGTGACAATGTGTTTTGTACAGTGCTAAGCTGTTAAGAGATTCTCAGAATCATTGCTAACATGTACTGTTATTATGCCCACTTTAGAGATGAAAACACTGGAGTTTTAAGAAGCCAGGAAGGGCTGGGCACAGGGGCACATGCCTGTAATCCCAGTACTTTGGGAGGCCGGGGTGGGGTGGTGGATCACCTGGGGTCAGGAGTTCGAGACCAGCCTGGCCAACATGGTGAAACCCCGTCTCTACTAAAAATACAAAAATTATCTGGGCATGATGGTGGGCACCTGTAATTCCAGCTACTCGGAAGGCTGGGGCAGGGGAATTGCTTCAGCCCAGGAGGCAGAGGTTGCAGTAAGCCGAGATTGAGATGACAGAGCGAGACTCCACCTCAAAAAAGAAGCCGGGAAGTTGCTGCAGGTGACCTAACTGGCAAAGCTAGGTGGTATTCCAATCCAGGCAGTCTGATATTTGATCTTCATCACTGTTCTAAAAAGCTCTTCGTTATTAATTGTAGCATAGCCTGTGCTGACAAATCTATTAGAGTCCCCTTTACACACTGATCTTTCCCATCATAATCTAAAATAAATAGTTCAATGTAAAATTCCAACACATACTCCCGGGAATAAGATACACCAAGCACAATGTCCTTTTTGGGAGGCAGAATTCACGACTGGAGTCCCCAGTGGAAAAGTCCCAGGTGAACCACATTAGTAAGTATTCTGAATCATTAGCCCCTGATTTTTATTTAGTGGCTCAAATGTGAGAAAACTATAGAATGAGAGGCTTCAGCTGAGTAAGAGTGCACTAAGGAAAACAAGAGGTGATTGCAAGGTTAATGTAAGGGAAAAAGTCTTTGCTGTTCATCTCTCTTTACCTTCCCTGACTGTTCATATTTAGAATCCGCTTTCCTCAATTTAGTGTCGTGTCCTTGGAATTTCTGTGCAATGCTGAGTACGTCCTCTATTTGTCACTTGTCAATGACTAGCAGTGATGTTGGAATTCAGATGGGGAAAAATATCCAATTATATTTGGGGGCACTTCGGGTCTCTAATAAGCAGCAGAATTAGGCTGTTATCACACTGTAATGAAGCTATCCTCTGCCATCAGCAGCTTGGCTTGTAGAACCTCATCAGATATCTCTAGCAGGTCACCTCCTCAATTGCACATTGAAAGCATGGGACCCTACAGGGCACAAGAAAAGGCTTTGAACGATTGACTGTAATCTTCTTTTTAATGTTACATTTTCCCCAGGATAACACCTAATTGCTTTGTAAATGGTCTTTTTTTTTTTTTTTTTGCCTTTAACAATCTTGCACAAAAGGCAATTACAGATTTTTTTATGTGTAAAATGCGTTCTTAGGCCTATGTCTCTCAATTTTTATTTATGCTGCCAAGTCATACAACTTGAATACCTTGCAGTTACTATTCCTTGTCATCTTCCAAGTTATGCCTTTTATTCCTTAAGAATTTTCATGTGCTTTGAAGAGGTGAATTACTGGGTGACCACATCAACTGCACGAATGTGGCTTGCTATCAAGGTAGGAAAGAAAGACTAGCTCACTTTGAATGTAATTGATGCAACTCTCAATGCACAGATCTCTGAGACTAAAGAGCAGCCTTGGATAGATAATTTAGAAATGGTAAAGGCAGGTTCTTTTTGCGAAGACAAGCAAGATGCCGAAGTGACCTTCCTAGAAGTTATTCTTAACTGCTGCTCAAATTTCAGAACTGGGGTTACTCCTTAAATGCAAAGTGCACATTTCCTCTCAGCAGCATGGCAATCTGTAGTGGTGTGTGGGCTCTGCACTTGAAATCCACAGGAAGATAACCTTACTCTTAGGTCTCAGTCCCCCTCTCTCTCCCAGGGCACTGTTCCTATTTTTTCATGATTACGTTATTAGTTCTCACTGTGAAAGCCTAGCTTCCTTCTTAGCTCTTTATAGTCATGAATCTTAATTATTCTGCCTTCTTTTGGCTTGTGAGCCTATCTTTTATTATTTGAAGAGTTCATGAAAAGGGGATTCGGGGTCTTTTCCTTTGTAATTAAAAAAAACTCAGATTATGCAAGTCATATTACTTTGCCTTTCAGTAAAATGTAATTGTTACATGAAACAATATTTGTCCTCTTTGCATTACCTTTTCCTGGTGACTGAATAGCACTATGGATATTTGTGACCTTCAAAGATAAGAACAAAACTATTACCTGGGTAGAAACTGCATTATAAGAGATTTTGCTTTTTGATTTTTTTTTTTTTTGTGTTTTTTTTTTTTTTTTTTTGAGCAGGGAGGAGCAGTCTTGTTGATGTGTTGAAAAATTATTCTGAATTTCACTACCTTGTTTTAGATACTTATGCTGAAACCTATATTCTTTCTCTCATTAACATATGGTTAAGGCAATTTTGGCTGGATACATCGTCATACTTCCACTTAGACCTCAGAATGTTGAGGGGAAATCACGGGTCTGCAAATGGCAAGACTTGGACTCTTGAACAGCCTGTGCTTATAGCCAGATGCTTGACTTTGGCCTGTCACATAACTGCTCTGCGCTTGTATTCTTTCAAGCATACATTGTGGGAGTCCTATGAGGTGCTCTTAAAGCTATGTTTTAGATCACAAGTTCTGATTTCTTGTTTTTGTATGTCCGAACATGACAGAAGTACTAATAGGCTACAAGCTAATGAGGAACCCACTTGAGCAGGACTGTGTTCTTGTAGTGCCCAATTCTTTGCAGAATTCACTAATTAAGCGCACACGTTGTTTCGCAATGCTCAGGCTAGATCAGCTCATTCCCTGATGTACAGAATTTCCATTGGTTAAGTAAACAAGATGATTCACCAAAAGGGTCATTTCTGGTAAGGCCGGTGAAATAGTATCAGTATTAATATATTAATAATTTCATCACAAAAAAGTGAATGCTGCAAATACTTTGAAGCATCTTTCCAATCATTTTATCAAACTTTTATTTTATAAACAAATTAATATTGAATATTGAGTTATATCCTGCTTTGTTCTGTCAACACTGTCTTTTTACAATTCCTCAAATACTGCTTTTTGAGCCCATTTTACATGTGTTAAAATGTATAATTCAGGCTTTTTGTAGCCCATCTTATAAGATCTTGTTCTTAATAGTTAATAGCTGAGTTCGAGTACTTAGTACTTGCCAATTACTTTAAATGTGTGATTTCATTTTATATTTACAATAATGCTATGAAGTAGAAATTATGATTACTATTTTACAGAACTGGCAACTAAACATTAGAAAACTTAAGTAACTTGCGAAAAGTCATCCAACTATTAAGTGTGAGGAAGCCAGGATCCACATGGAGGGTATGTGACTGGTTCATTGGTCCATAGCAACTTCTCTAAGGAATTAATTTGTATCATATAAAGAATAAAATCTATTTAGCTAAACTGTGTTAGAGACTCCTCATTTTCATCTGAAATATTTGCATAATTAAAGAACGTGACCACTTGACCTCATGTAAGTGATTTAATTTTTGAGTCTTGGTGATTTTTTTCTCTTCTATAAAATGGGTGGTATGTTCATAATCATCATTCTTAAAGGATTGTTGTGAAGATTAAAATAATATGAAAATACTTTGGAAACTGTAACACCAACGCACTTTGCCCTCCACGCAGGAATTTCAAACAAGTGGCTTTTAAATGATTCTGAACTCTGAGATATTTTGGCAAAAAAAAAAAAAAAAAAAAAAATCCAGGCAGTTAAGATCCATTTTTTTCCTCTTGAATTCATCAGGTTTTTCGTTTACTTCTAGATTTTTATTTGAAAATGAAAAGACTCTTAAAAACCAAATCTCAACAAGGAATGAACTAAATCATGAAAGTTCATGTGTTACAAAGGATTCAAGCATTCATGTAGCAAAGGTTTCTAAGTTGAAATGTGTGCCAAGTCTTCAAAATGCCCAGGCCCTGGCAGGTGCTTGGACCACCTCAACAAAGAGGGGTTTAGGCCTTGAGAAAGCTAACCTGTAACGATTTGTCATAAAGATTGGCTACGAGGTCCTTAAATGGGTATGAGGAACATCATTGAGGCTCAGGGATATAAAGAGACTTGGTGAGGGTTGACCAGTTGGCCAGTGGCAGAGCTAGCACTAACTAAAGCCAGCTCTACACCTCACTATTCCTTTAATAACAGCAGGATACCCACAGATCACAGATGAGTTACACCAAGAAGCCAGTGCCCTTGTGTTTGGAAGGTATCAAGTGGGTGTTTGTGTACAAGTTGCAGTGGGTTTTCTCTTCCATCCTAATCTTCTCAAATAATTCTGGGTTTCCTAGAAGCTCATCTTAGGTGTGACAAGCCTGTGTTTGCTTCCTCTCCGGATCATCATTATGCTGCAGCACGGTTCCCCTGATCTCGAATTCACTTTCTATATTTCTTGGCCACTGGGCATATTATTTGACATTTGTTTACACTTATCTGCATTTTCCATCTTCTAAGCTCACATATAGCACACAGTAATGTAAATCCTCAGCTGCTGCTTGGCATTTGGGCACCTTATTATTTACTGTGCCATACCTCCCTCACTGTTTAATGTAATCTGCAAATCTTGCTCTCACTACCAAGCCATTTGTATACATAATTAAAATATTCAGTCCCTCCCAACACGGATCCTTGTCATATGTCTCACTAGTAATCTCTTTTCCAGACAGTGAATATTTTGCTTTTATTTATTTATTTTGCTTCTTGGAAGGAGAGGGTGCAGAGCAGGCTCAGAGATGTTCCAGAAGCCTAATTTGCTTTTTTTTTAAAGTTCTAAAGAAGCACAGCATTCTTAGCGTTTACTTATTTGCTCAGTGATTTCTGACGTGTTTCTAATGAAAAAAATTCTGACCAGTAATTGCAGTTAAAAAAAAAAAAAAAAAAAAGGCAACTTGATGATGGGGAACTATTTCCTCTACTTGGAAGTCTTAAAACTGAAGATAAGATTTTGAGTACATTATCACATGTGCCAGGATGCTTGTTCTCCTTTCTAATGTCACGTAGGGACCATTTCTGGATAACGGATATTGCGCTAGACAACTAATTCTAAATTTTTAATGGCCGTGAAGCTGTTAACTAGGGGCCTGATTGCATAGGGACCTAGAGTGCGTTAACTCTCATAGACATCTGGCAAATTGCTTCCCAAACAGCCATTGCATGGCTGGGAAATTCTCTGATGTTTGAAACTTTCTGCTAGTTGCATAGGAGTACTTAATGGGGCTGTCCTCATTTTTAAGTAAAAATGTCCGTGTGGAGTTGTTTACGATGCCCACACCCATGTGAGCATTCCCCAATTTCTTAAACTTCTCTCACCAGCTTAGATGCTTCACAGGCATCAGATATCTGACTTTTGTAATTGCTTTAAAACAAGTGTGCCTTTGGGGTAGGTAATACATTGATTTAAGCGAACACTGATACATACAAGAAGTGTTTCCAAAGTGGAGGACTATCAGGGAGGGCTTGGAGGAGAAAGGTTCTGTGCATAGGAAAAAAAGCCAGAGGGGTGAGGTGGGGAAGGGACAAGATAAACCTTGCATATTATGTGACAGATTTTCCTAGATGCAGCCTTCGTCGTTAAGGAACTTCAAGGCTCTATATAAACCACTGCATTACGCACAGTGCTATTTCAGATTTAACCCTCTACTTTTGCAAAATTCACCTTCGCATGGAAAGTCATAAGGTCAGCCTACTGAGAGTGTAAACTTGCCCAGAGGTTCTGGTCTCCAAAGGGTAAGTGTGAAAGTCAGGAAATTAAGATTAACAGATAGATGAGGTTCCATTTTCCCCAGCATCCCAATCCTCTACCTCATATTTGCTCTCTGCGAAGGGAAAAGCCATGCGTCTCTTTCAATGTCTAGGGACAAGAGATGTTACTTTTACAGTCAATGCAGCCTCTGTGAGTCTTCCTAAAAATTTAACCTAGGATTTCCATCAACACTGTTGGTTCTACCTAAGGGGTTATCACCCCAGGAGGTTTCTGTTGAGGTAGTGCTTTGTATGTCTCTAGCGAGGAGCTCAATTCATTTCTAAAATTTCCCTTAAAATTGTTAAAGCCTCAAAGAGAATAAGCCAGTTAAGAAGCTAAGTGCTCTCACGCCTGTAATCCCAGCACTTCGGAAGGCCGAGGTGGGTGGATCACCTGAGGTTGAGAGTTCGAGACCATCCTGGTCAACATGGAGAAAACCCATCTCTACTAAAAATACAAAATTAGCCAGGCATGGTGGTGGGCACCTGTAATCCCAGCTACTTGGGGGGCTGAGGCATGAGAATTGCTTGAACCCGGGAGGCAGAGGTTGCAGTGAGCTGAGATTGCGCCATTGCACTCCAGACTGGGCAACAAGAGTGAAATTCTGTCTCCAGAAAAAAAAAAAATGCTTTACCAAATAAGTCTAGAAACATAGTTTGATCATTTAAAAGATTTTATTGTGGGCAATGCCTCATTCAGCTGGTGCATGTCCATATGGCCATGCCAGTAGTTAAAACTATTGTTGACTCATATTGTTTTTATTTCTAAATTTACAATCTTTTTAGAGTTGTGAGTTTTGACAAATACATAGTCATGTAACCAAGCTCACAATCAAGATAGAGTTGTTCATTATTTGAAAAATCTCCCTCATCTTGCCCCTTTGTTCTGAAACCCTCTCCTGACCCTTAATCCCTGACAACCCCTGACCCATTCTCTTGTAATACTTGGCCTTCTGTGCCTGCCTTATTTTACTTAACATAATGACCTTCAAGTTCATCTATGCTGCATAGGTCACAAATTGTAGGATTTTAAGGCAGAGTAGTCCCTTGTATGTAGGTACCACGTTTTCTTTATTCATCCACTGATGAACATTTATATTCATGCTTCCATGTATAAGCTATTTTGAGAACAGTACAATGAACATGGGAGTGCAGATATCTTCCTGAAATTCCGATTTAATTTTTTTTTTTTTATTTATACCCAGAAACAGGATTGCTAGGTCATTTGGTAGTTCTATTTTGATGTTTTAAGAAATTTTCATACAATTTATCTTAGTGGCTGTACCAATTTTCATTCTCACCAACTGTGAAAGCTTTTCCTTTCTTCATATCATTACCAGTCAGTATTTCTCGTCTTTTTTTTTTTTTTTTTTTTTTTTTTAATAATAGCCATGCTATCATATCACTCAGTGGGGTGCTGCCTCATTGTGGTTTTGTTTGGGTTTCTCTGAGGAATGGCAATGCTGAGTACCTGCTCATCTACCTCTTGGCCATTTTTATGTCTTTGGTAAAATGTCTATTTGGTACTTTGCCCATTTTTTAATCAGGGTTATTTATTTTTTTATTTTTATTTCTTGCTATTGAGTTGTAGGCATTAAGTATTTTGGATATTAACTCTTTATCAGATATGTGGTTTGCAAATATTTCCTCCCATTTTATAGGTTACATGTTTATTTTACCTATTGTTTTCTTTGCTTTGTAGAAACTTTTTAGTTTGACATGACCCCACTTATCTATCTTTGCTTTAGTTGCCTGTGTCTTTGGCATCATATCCAAGAAATCATTGTGAAGGCAGGATAATATCAAGAAGCTCTTTTTTTTTTTTTTTTTAAACAGAGTCTTGCTCTGTTGCCCAGGCTGGAGTGCAGTGGCATGATCTCAGTTCTCTGTAACCTTTACCTCCTGGGTTCAAGCGGTTCTTCTGCCTCAGCCTCCCGAGAAGCTGGGACTACAGGTGTGTGTGCCACCACACCCAGCTAATTTTTGTATTTTTAGGAAAGACAGGGTTTCACCATTTTGGCCAGGCTGACCTCGAACTCCTTACCTCGTGATTTGCCCACCTCAGCCTCCCAAAGTGCTGGGATTACAGGAATGAGCCACTGTGCCTGGCCAGCTTTCTTTTTAGAAGCTTTATGGTTTCAGCTCTTACATTTAAGTCTTTAAGCCATTTTGAATTAATGTTTTTTATGGTATATAATAAAAGTTCAATTTCATTCTTCTGCATGTAGATATCCCATCTTCCCACTGCAGTCATTGAAAAGACTATTCTTTCCCCGTTGGGTATTTTGACACCCTTGTGTAAGATCAGATGACTATAGGTGAATAGGTTTATTTCTGGGCTTTCTATTCTGTTCCATTTGGTTCATGTATCTGTTTTGATGCCAGAACCATACTCTCTTGATTACTGTAACTTCATAATATATTTTGAAATTAGAAAAATGTAATGCCTCTAGCTTCGTTGTTTTTGCTCAAGATTTTTTGGCTAGTCAGGAAATTTTTGTGGTTCCATATGGACTTCAGGATTTTTTTTTTTTTTATTTAGGTGAAAAATGTCTTTGGAATTTTAATAGGAATTGCATTGAATTTGTAAATTGTTTGGTTGTATGGACATTTTAGCAATAATTCTTCCAATTTATGAACATAGCATGTCTTTGCACTTATTTGTGTCTCCTGTGCTTTTTTATCAGCATTTTAGAATTTTCAGTGGATACTTCTTCATCCCCTTGGTTAAGTTTATTCCTAAGTATTTTAAAAAAACATTGACACTATTATAAATGGGATTATTTTCTTGATTTCCTTATGAGATAATTTATTAGTATATAGAAATATCACTGATTTTGGTATGTTGATTTTGTATCCTGTAACTTTGCTGAATTCATTTTTTAAATTTTTTTTGTTTTTGTTTTTGTTTTGGTGGCGTTTTTAGGGTTTTTGATGTATGGGATCATGTCATCTGCAAACAGAAAATTCTGCTTCTCAATTTCTGATTTGGATGGCTTTTATTGTTTACTTTTCGTTTCAGGTTAGTGCAGAAATGCATTGGAAAGTGTTATTCCTGTTCTGTTTTCTGGAAGACATTGAAGAATTGATATAATTTCTTTCTTAAATATTAGGTAGTGTACTCCTTCGAGTAAACTGTAGAGCTTTTACAATTACATACTTTCCAACTTCAATTTCACTTGGTTAAAAGGAAGTTTCTGCCTTTGACTTTTTATTTTTCTTTCCCTGAGAGCTGGAGCATGGACATGCCTTTGATTCATTTTGAAACATGCAGAAATAGACACACTCTATGGCATGGTGAGGCAATAAGAAGGAAGAAACCTGTATCCTGGGATGGCCATCTGGGGAGAGCTACCCTGCCAACTTAGACTCCTTATTTTTATATGAGCAAACTACTATTGGGTCTTTTTGTCAAAGTGATTTAGCCTTTACCATATTTATCCTAATTAAAAATGAAGGCCCTTTTTGTCTGAACTTTACTGGGATTCACCTGCAAGAGGTCTGATGGAATTAAACCAACACTGGAAGAGGCTATGAGTAGCTATAGTTTCTGCTATGAAAAAGGTTATAAAACAGAGTAAGGGCAACCCTGCAACAGCAGACCATGTTTCCTGCACATTGACATTTCTTGCAGCATTGATTCAGAGGTCTGGATTGCTTAGACTACCCTTAACTGTAGGCAATGAACGGAAAGGAAATTGCTATTTTGGGCATGTTTGAAGAATAAAAGGATACCTCAAAATCTTTGGTAGGTATCTTTCATAGTGTCCTAAACTTTGTATTTCATCACAATTAATAGGAAATTAAAATTTGAACAATGTCAGAGAAATAGATCTTCCTTGATTTTAGACAAATCCTAAAACAAGATGCTTGTATAACATTTAGGTAGGATTACAAAAATTAGAGATTATGTACTTTTGTGCCTTGGGCCTGAAATACTCAAATTGCAACAGACTGTAATAAGTTCAGTAAACTTCAATAGATTTGAACCCCTCAACTTATGGAGGCAGTCCAGTTATAGGAGGTACTGCTGTAATTTGGAGGCCTAATAACAATAGGTAGTTTTAAAAAAATGCCAATCCATGAAACAAAACAGAAACAGGCTTTTTTTTGTTTGTCTGTCTGTTTTTAACCAAACTGAGTTTCATTACCAGAAAATACAAATAGCTCCTCTCATTCTCCTCCGTTTCCTCTCCTGTGCCCTCTATATTCACTATGATATGAATACTACTACTACAAAAAACAGCCTATAGTGTTTTATAATACCCAGAAGATAAGCACATTCTATAACCTGGCCATTCCACAAATAACTAGATGCATGAACATGTGCATTAGGATACTTAACACATGCACATCAATCTTGATAACATCATTATGGTAATAGCCTTCAGCTGAAAACAATCCAAATATCCAAGGGTAGAATGGGTAAAAGGTTATGTCATATTCACACAGAAGAAAATTATAGAGCAGTGAAAATGAATAAATCTCAGGTACATACAACAACTTGAATTTATCTGGAAACCATGTTGACCAAAAGAAACAAAACTTAAAAGTGATAACAGTAATATTTCAAAGAACATTCCAAAACCTAACCAAATTATTTGGGAATGCATGCATAAGTAGGTATCTAGAAAACGATAAAAGGAGTGATTATTTTATAAGCGGAGATGGTGGTTGTCTCTGGAAGGGATATAGAGGTTTAAGGAACAAAGATGGGGCTTCTGGGGTGCTGCCTGGTCCAATTTCTTGATTTGCTTAGGGTTCGTTGGTGCGTTAATTGTCTATTGCTATATAACAAGTGATTCCAAAACTTAATGGCTTAGAATGACACGAAGTTTTCATCTTACAGTTTTGGTGAGCCAGGCACAGGTTGAGTCTCCTGCTTCAGGGTCTTTCTCAGGCTGCAAACAAGGTTTTGCCTGGGGCTTCTTACAAGGCTGAAATCAAG
>NW_012106030.1:6016888-6043935 GCF_000951045.1 Mandrillus leucophaeus | reverse complement strand
AATTAAACCAACACTGGAAGAGGCTATGAGTAGCTATAGTTTCTGCTATGGAAAAGGTTATAAAACAGAGTAAGGGCAACCCTGCAACAGCAGACCATGTTTCCTGCACATTGACATTTCTTGCAGCATTGATTCAGAGGTCTGGATTGCTTAGACTACCCTTAACTGTAGGCAATGAACGGAAAGGAAATTGCTATTTTGGGCATGTTTGAAGAATAAAAGGATACCTCAAAATCTTTGGTAGGTATCTTTCATAGTGTCCTAAACTTTGTATTTCATCACAATTAATAGGAAATTAAAATTTGAACAATGTCAGAGAAATAGATCTTCCTTGATTTTAGACAAATCCTAAAACAAGATGCTTGTATAACATTTAGGTAGGATTACAAAAATTAGAGATTATGTACTTTTGTGCCTTGGGCCTGAAATATTCAAATTGCAACAGACTGTAATAAGTTCAGTAAACTTCAATAGATTTGAACCCCTCAACTTATGGAGGCAGTCCAGTTATAGGAGGTACTGCTGTAATTTGGAGGCCTAATAACAATAGGTAGTTTTAAAAAAATGCCAATCCATGAAACAAAACAGAAACAGGCTTTTTTTTGTTTGTCTGTCTGTTTTTAACCAAACTGAGTTTCATTACCAGAAAATACAAATAGCTCCTCTCATTCTCCTCCGTTTCCTCTCCTGTGCCCTCTATATTCACTATGATATGAATACTACTACTACAAAAAACAGCCTATAGTGTTTTATAATACCCAGAAGATAAGCACATTCTATAACCTGGCCATTCCACAAATAACTAGATGCATGAACATGTGCATTAGGATACTTAACACATGCACATCAATCTTGATAACATCATTATGGTAATAGCCTTCAGCTGAAAACAATCCAAATATCCAAGGGTAGAATGGGTAAAAGGTTATGTCATATTCACACAGAAGAAAATTATAGAGCAGTGAAAATGAATAAATCTCAGGTACATACAACAACTTGAATTTATCTGGAAACCATGTTGACCAAAAGAAACAAAACTTAAAAGTGATAACAGTAATATTTCAAAGAACATTCCAAAACCTAACCAAATTATTTGGGAATGCATGCATAAGTAGGTATCTAGAAAACGATAAAAGGAGTGATTATTTTATAAGCGGAGATGGTGGTTGTCTCTGGAAGGGATATAGAGGTTTAAGGAACAAAGATGGGGCTTCTGGGGTGCTGCCTGGTCCAATTTCTTGACTTGCTTAGGGTTCGTTGGTGCGTTAATTGTCTATTGCTATATAACAAGTGATTCCAAAACTTAATGGCTTAGAATGACACGAAGTTTTCATCTTACAGTTTTGGTGAGCCAGGCACAGGTTGAGTCTCCTGCTTCAGGGTCTTTCTCAGGCTGCAAACAAGGTTTTGCCTGGGGCTTCTTACAAGGCTGAAATCAAGGTGTTGCCGGGGGTTGCAGTTATCTCCAGGTTCAACTGGGACAGGATCCACTTCCAAGTTTGTTTAGTAATTATTGAGAAGATTTATTTCCTTGGTGGCTGTTGACCAGATACCACCCCAGGTGGGGCCCTGTCAGAAAGCATGCAACAAGAGCTAGAGAGAATAATATAAGATGGAAGCTACAGTTTTTATAATCTAATTCCAGAATGACATCCCATCACTTTTGTGACATTCTATTCATTAGAAGCAAGTCAGTAGGTCTAGCTCACACTCAAGATGAGATGATTACTTAAGGGGGTGAATACCAGGAGTTAGGGATCATTGGAAGCTATTTTTAAAAGTTGCTTGTCACTCTGGGTGTTGGCTTCATAATTATTTGTGAAATGATACTTTCATGTTTTATGCACTTTCATTGGTGTGTTTCACTTCATAATAAGGAAATCTTGGGGATAGACGGCTATAGAAACTCTAATGGCATGTTTCTTGTGAACATGTCCTTCTCCTTCCTTGTCTGCAACTAACATACATGGTGTTTGGCTATTTAAAAATCATTTGCTGATGATAATGAGCTAAATTTTAGGACTCTTGAACAGATACTTTTTACTGAACCAATCACAAAACAATTCTAGGAATCATAAAATTTTAAAGAAAGTCAAATATTTTTCTATATTCTAATTCTCCACACAAGAATAAATATGTGTTAAATATTAGTGTGGGGGAAAGTTCCAAATGAGAAAGAGAATACAGACTGAACAAGAACAATGATTTAGGATGGGTAGAACTGGGATAGCACTTTGGGGATGTATCCTACAGTCTGACTTAAGTCCTGAAAAGGTGTCTCTTGTTATTCTTGGGTTATTTATTCTAGTTTGTTATCCCTATGGTTTTAGTTCTAGGAACATGTTCTGGCTTAAAGATTTGCAAGCCTCAGAATGTTGGCTTTGAACTGACTCCATCACAGACATGTGTATGAAGTGCCCATCTGTATCCTTTTCAGAATCTCTCTCTCAGTAGGATGTGGAATGCAACTGAATGATTCAGGCTCACTGTCATAAAGCCATGGAACAAGGGGCTCAGGTTGAATTGGGATGAGTTGAGAGAGGCAGGTGGTGGAGAGGAGCTTGCAGGTGTCCGTGGGAACACCTAGGGAAATAGGTGCTTGTTACCGTCCTGGTTTCAGTGATGAGAACTAGAAGGATGATGTCTCGGGGGTCCTGTCCAGGGTCCTCTGCATCTCAGAGCCTTGAAGCTTTGTGAAGGAGCATGGGGAGAATAGGGAAAGTCATGTGTATGTGTTAAATTCAGAGTTTAGGCCCTGGCATGGACTTTAAAGATCCCTGATTCTGGTCACTTAATTTATAAAGTCAGAATTCGAGTCCCAGGAAAACCAAGGCTAAAGTCAAATGGCCAGTTAGTATCTTTATCAAGCCATGATATGTTACATTAGCTTTAATGTTTTAAGCAATAAGTTATTTATGGCAGGTTTTGTTTACATTTGGTATAGATATTTTTAAAATACCTACCTTAAGTCCTGAAATGGACTGTATTAAAGCAGTTTGATAGCAACAGATTTGGGGAAAATGCTTAGTAGTTTTAATGACGCACTGATTTATGGAAGGTGTGAAAAGTGGGATGGAAATGGATCATGAGAATTTTTCTAAAGTGGGATGGGAATGGACTTAAAGTGGGATGAAAATGGACCATGAGAATTTTTTCAGGGGTAGATTCTAGTCATTTCGATCTCTTCTACACTTTGATGTTTAGGAGCCTTTTCTTTTGGGATCTGGTCCCGGTTGAAATTCCTTAGTTCTGAGGCAGTTCTCAAGGCAGGTTAGCACTTACCCACTACAAACTACTTTTCTTTCCTTACAAGTCTTGTTTTGCACAACCAAATTCTACACAACACAATTAACCTCCCAACCGTTCTTGATTTCTTGCTGCCATGTGCCCTGGCCCCTGGTTCTTTTCCAAGATACCTGTGTTGGCCGTCCTGCTCCAGAGCTTTCTATATTTTCACTTTCTCAGACTCAAGTGAAACTGTTGGATAGTGAAACTGCTCCTCAGGAGCATTCCTGCAGGAACTTGGCTTCCAATAGGAAAGCTTAGAGTACAGCCTCTGTCTATTGACATTTTAGGAGCCCTGATGTTCCTGGCAACACAACAAATAGCTCCCAAGAGAAAACAGCCAGTGTTATAATCCATATTTTACTTGCCAAGGTGAATATTACTATTCTGCTATAAACTTCGTATTCTTTTGCAGGCTCTTACACTTAGAGTGGAGAAGAGAGTTTAGATACTGAATATGAGTTTACTAAATACTACAGATCACTTCTCTACCCTTCTACCCAGACTTAACATCTCTCCACTCAGTAATAATAAAATGATGATAAAATAACATAGTAGTAATAACAAAATGTAGTGTTTACTATATTTCAGCACCTTTCGTCATTTTATTATTCCTTACAATAAACCAATAAATTAGTCTGATGGATATTAGAGGAAGAATACATCTCTCTTACTTCTGTTTTCTAAAGCAGTTGTAAGCCTCGGAAGTGTCTTTCTTTTTTTTTTTTTTTTTTCTTTAAGACAGTCTCTCTGGGCTCAAACCTCAGTTTCACGAGTAGCCAGGACTACAGGCATGCATCACCATGCCTGGCTAATTTTTAAACTTTTTGTAAAAATGAGATCTCACTTTGTTGCCCTGGTTAGTCTTAAACTCCTGGGCTCAAGAGATCCACCTGCCTCAGCCTCCCAAAGTGCTGGGATTATAGGTGTGAGCCACCACACCTGGTGTAACTATTTTCTTGTTCCACTAATTTCTCCCTGTGGAGGTAGGATTATTTTTTATATGTTAAGCAGCAGATATAGGTACACGTTTTTCTCCTTGACTGATTTAATCTCCCAAACATCATTCTCTAGGTCACTCTAACCCAGACCAGAGTGAAACAAAGATAGGAGTGTGTCTGTTCCCAAGACAGAATCTTGGGGTAAGCTGATACGTGGCACATACTTCTGGGGGAAAAGTGACCACCTGTGGTTAATGGGCTCACTGGAAGCTCACATACTGCTGCTGCTTTACTCTTTGATTTCTCAATCTCACATCTCAGGGTGTTATTTACTGGGTGGACCTCCTCATAACTAAATAATACATTTTGGGAACCTTGAAGAGTAGAAAAGGACTAGGTTTTAGAGCGCACAATGAACTTAGAGATTGAAATTTTGGTTTTCAATAAAGCTGATTTTTGTGGCTAGGTGCGCTGTCTCACACCTGTAATTCCAGCACTTTGGAAGGCTGAGGCGGGTGGACCAGGAGGTCAGGAGATCAGGACTCTCCTGGCTAACATGGTGAAAACCCATCTCTACTGAAAATACAAAAAGTTAGCCAGGCATGGTGGCACATGCCTATAGTCCCAGCTACTCAGGAGGCTGAGGCAGGAGAATTGCTTGAACCCAGGAGGCAGGGGTTGCAGTGAGCAGAGATCACACCACTGCACTCCAGCCTGGCAACAGTGAGACTGAGACTCCATCTCAAACAAAAAGCTAGTTTTTGCATTTCCTCCATTTGGTCTTTTATGGATATAGCCTGACAGAGACTGGACATCTCATATCATGCTGCATCTTACTTGAGTGATGACTGCAGCTTAGGACAGCTCAGTTCCCAGGTGGGCATCTCTTTTCATGTGGTCCTTGAGAAAGTGCTTAAGGAACCTATTGAAATACACAGAGTTCCGGAGGTGGTGGCAGCCATCCATGAGCACAGGGCCCTCAGCCAACAGCATGGCTGGGCTATGCGATCATGCTCGCTCAACCAAGGGGCGAGAATTGAGCCTAGACTCTTAGCCAAATGCTGGTGGCTTAGCCTTAATGTGTAGGATGCTAGAGTTGACCTTGGAACCCACAACAAGGATGGCTGCTATTGGAGGATGAACTGAGGGGATAACAATGAGGACTCACCTTAAAGCAGGTGAAGATCCAATATCTATGTTTAGGTTTTTTCCCCTGTGTTTATCATTATGTTTCTCTGTCAAGAAAGTAATGGTAGCCAAGTTCCATCAGGTCAAAGAACAGGCGCTCTACTTTCTAATGCCAGACTTCGGTAGGCAGTGTTAGGTAGATAATCCACAATAATTTTCCCTTTTTGATCTTGTATCAAAATATTAAGGCCAAAAGGGAGAACTGAGAAGAGCTTAACACTGAATTCATGTGGCCTGACTGCCAAAGTCACCACCATCCTCCTGCCCAGCAGTGTTTAATTTGGCCCTGGATTTGTCGCTTACTTAAGCCCTGACATGGTTTTCGGATTTCAGAGGCTAAACTGAAGTGGACTGCATGAAATATTCTAAACAATTGTTTATCTAAAATTCAAATTTAACTGGACATCCTGGATTGTATTTTTATTTGCTAAATCTGGCAACCTACCTAGGTGAGGTTATCAAACATGGAAAACCAATGGTAGAAAAGTTTTCTTTGAATAGTTGACATTTTAATATTCCCAGAACTTACAGATAATTTTCATTATGGCAGATGCCACAAAATAGAGTTTAGGAGATTACATTAGGAAAACAAATGGCTAGGGAAGGGATTAGATACAAGTAAAAGGAAGCAATATATAACAAATGATGTTAGCCCAGTGTGTGTTAGAAGGAAAAATATTCAATTTAAGGTGTAGGTTATACATTCTAGTTAGCTTTTCTGAAAAGACGAGGGGATCAGTAATATAAACTGAAATATTACAGATAAAGTTGTAGCAAAAGGAAATGCTACTCAAAGCAGTATACTAATATTCAAGGCAGAAACTTTCAGAAAGATACAAGAGCAAGGCGTAAGTATTAGTGCTATTAGCCCCAGGGGTACGAAATAAAGAAAACTGGAAGTTTACTTGAAACAATTCTCCAGCTGAAAATAATGTAGGCCAGACTAACGGATTTCATAGGTTAAAGCAAAGTCGTAGTAAGGAGCATTAGAAGTAGTGTCTGTGGCAAAGAGCTACAAATGGCTGCTTATGAGAGATTGAGAGCCCGGGTTGCTAGACAGTCAACCTGTGTGCATTCTTGGGATACTAGAATATGGAACCCAGAAGCAAAGTGAACATTAAGAAGGTGGCCCCATAGAATGAGCTAGGGAGGAGGGACTCAATTTTTTGGAATAGTTTCAGTAGGAATTGCACCAGCTCTTTTTTACACATCTGATAGAATTCAGCTGTGAATCACTCTGGTCTTGGGCTTTATCAGGCTTTTTATTACTGATTCAATTTCGGAACTAATTATTGGTCTGTTCATGGATTCCGTTTCTTCCTAGTTCAGTCTTGGGAGGGTGTATATATATCCAGGAATTTGTCCATTTCTTCTAGATTTTCTAGTTTGCATACACAGAGGTGTTCATCATAGTATCTAATGGCTTATTGTACTTGTGTGGGGTCGGTGGTAACATCCTCTTTGCCATTTCGAATTGTGTTTACTTGGATCTTCTCTCTTGTTTGTATTAGTCTTGTTAGTGGTCTGTCTTATTAATGCTTTGAAAGAAACAACTCAGGGATTTGTTGATCTTTTGTATGATTTTTCGTGTCTCAATTTTTTTCAGTTCAGCTCTGATTTTGGTTATTGTCTTCTAGTTTGGGGTTGGTTTGCTCTTGTTTCTCTAGTTCTAGCAGTGATGTTATGTTGTTAATTTGAGGTCTTTTTAACTTTTTGATGTGGGTGTTTAGAGCTACAAACATCCCTCTTAACACTGCCTTGGCTGTGTCCCAGAGATTCTGGTATGTTGTATCTTTGTTCTCATTACTTTCAAAGAATTTCTTCATTTCTGCCTTAATTTCATTGTTTATCCTAAAGTCATTCAGGATTAGGTTGTTTAATTTCCATGTAATTGTATGGTTTTGAGTGATTTTTCATAGTAAGGATTTCTATTTTTATTTCACTGTGGTCTGAGTGTGGTTGGTATGATTTGGGTATTTGCTAAGTATTTTATGTCTGATCATGTGGTCAGTTTTTGGAGTATGTGGCAGTGAGAATAATACACATTCTGTTTTTGGGTGGAGACCTCTGCAGATATGTGTTAGGTCCTTTTGGTCAAGTGTTTGGGTTCAGGTCCTGAGTACGGTTTTCTGTATGAAAACTGAAATTACCAATACATCTGTAGATTGAGTAACCCCAATAATATATGATTTTAATAACCTTCTAAAATAATTCTGAATTCAATTGGAAGATAACATAGGTACTAATAGATTAACAGTTTTGAAAAATAAATGTAACACATTTTTCAAATAAATGAAATAGCAATAATTGAGTTATCAATAATTCAGTGTTCACAGTGACTTTATAGGACATAACTACTGTGAATAATGAAAGTCAACTGTATATAAAAAGGGTCAGATTCAATAATTAAAAGATATGCATGCAACAGTATTGTAATTCTTTTAACCTTTACGTTAAAATGGATCATCATGATTATACTCATAGTACTGTGGTTTGGACATTTTCATACAGTGTTGGTGTTATTTTAAATTAAGAGCATTTAAAATATTTTTACTATTTGACACAATAATTCCATTTCTAAGAATCTGTTCTGAGGAAATAATCAGAGTGCTATCAAATATGGAGAGTTGTTCATGATTTAGTATTAAGAATTTTAAAATGCAAAACATAAAACTGTAAATAGCATGATCCTAACTACTTAAAATAAATTATGTATAAAACAGAAGGCAGGGTGAAAAAGAATTCAGAAGCTTGGTAACACTAGAATTTTTTTATTTTAAAAATTGGTTTTCTTATTTCCAACTTTTGTGTCCCCCACACACTATAAATCTATGCATGTATATATTTTATATAATTTTGTTTATATATGCTCTTGTAAAATATATGCATGACATATATATGACTTATATGTAAACAGTACTGTATTAGCTTATTCTGTTACTACCTGTTTTCACTACTGCTTTGATTTTTGACCTCCCTTCCATGCTAGAGTACATCTAATAACTCCTCCTGATTACTGAGTTATACTGGTCATATGTAACTATCTGTTGATAGTCCCCTCTTCACTTTCCCAATAATAGACAACCAGATTGCCTTCAACTTTCTGCCCTCTAGGTGATGCTGAAATAAACATTCTTATAGATATACTCCCATCTGTCAAATCGTGGACCGTAACATGTTTACGCTTGAATTGACTCGGTAAGTGACCCGTCCTTCAGAATGTCAGTGGTACATTTGATTTGTGGGATCATGCCTATATTTGTGTTTTCCTCAATTTGCGTGCATGATCTTTATACAAGTAAAACTAATGTACTTAAAATGTGTTCAAAAGGAAGAGCTCTGAATAGATCCCAGGTCTTCCTGTATCGTTGATTTTGCTAGTTTAGTTTTTTAAATCTTGCATGTACTCCTCCTATGGTCAACAGAATAATGGTCCCCAAAAGATGTCTAAATCCTAATCCCTGGAACCTGTGAATATTAGCTCAGATAGCAAAAGGGACTTTGCAAGTGTAATTAAATTAAAGACCTTGAAATGAAACGATTATCTGGGATCATCCCGGTGGACCCAGTCCAATCACATGAATCCTTAAAAGTGGAAGAGGGAAGTATAGAAGTGGGTCAATTACTAAACTATTTGTATATTTGTATTCACTAGGACACATCAAAAGTACTTACTAATATATATATGTCTCTCCTGCTACAGTCATCTCTAAGCAGGCAGGACAATGACTGATACATAGCAGACCCCTGATAAACACTTTTGACTTCTTTATACAGTCACTCTTGAAATAGTAGGTGGAGCTCTACTATTGAATAAAAGTGCTTCTGGGGACAGCAGTATGGAGGTGAGCTCTTTGCCAGATTTTATGTTGGAACTCATAATTTGTATTTGCAGCATCCTTGGGATTTGTGAATGTTACCCCATGTGGCAAAAGGGGCTGAAGATGTACTTAAATGAAGGATTATGAGACGAAGAGGTTATGCTGGGTTATTCAAGTGGGCTCATTGTAATAGCAGGAATTTTTATAAAAGAGACACAGAAGGAGGCAGAGGACAAGGCAATGTGGTGACAGATAGAGACCAGAATGAGTCTTGGAGATGGAGAGAGATCACAAGGCAAGGCCCGCAGGCAGCCTGTGGAAACCAGTGGCTCCATAATGACTCTCCTTCAAGAAAATACCTCTCGCTTGAGGGAGCCCAGGCCTTCACCACCGCTGCTGCATTCCTGTGTTTTAAGAGTCTAATTACGTCTTCCATGCTGATGGCTGTCACCTTCAGTGGCTCAAGGCACACAGGTGTTGCCACTTGTGTACTGTGAGTCACTGCTATGAATAACCCTTAAGCTCCTGGACTTTGTAAATTATTTGATTTTAAAAAAGAATTCAAGCTTATCCCCAAAATACATTGCCTTCTTAGTGCTCATTCTTCTGCGTTTTGCTATGCTTTCTTAAGACAGAGATGGCTGTATAATTAGTGACCCTAGAATTCTATATAACCATATTTTCCTACTGAGGATGTTACAAAGGAATATGTCATTGTGTAGCTTAAAATAAAAACCCATCAACGGGATGGGTGGATATAAAGTTGAACTAGAGGGATGAATCAGTAGTAATTTTAAGGTTCTGAGACTTGGTTCCTGAAAGGTAAGGGAATTGTTCAGGGGAAATTTTTTTGGTAGTGGAGGGTGTGTGTGTGTTTGAATTATTTATGTGTTTGAGGCAAATAAAAGTCCTGCAGATATCTGCCAGTATGAAACTGAAGATTGAAAGAGTGCAAGAGAACAAACAGGGATATTTAGGGATCCACAGATAATACCATTGACTATTAGAAAAAAGTTTGTTTCTTTTTGTTATTAAATTATACAAGACATAAGTGCTAAGGAATAAGTCTTGGGGAATCTGAAATACTTGCTGTCAGCCTGTGGAAAAAGGTAAGGAGGGGCAGAAAAGTCATTTATGGAAGTTGTATGAAAGCAGTCATTATTATACAGTATCACAGACATCAAAAAGAGCATTTCTTGAGGGGTGTTCAACAGTGTAATTCCCATGGTAAGTTTTCTTGGAGTATCAAGAGAGAAAGACTTTGCTTGATCGTGTTAGGGCTGTTGCAGAACATAATTCCAGGGGATGCCATTAGTAATTTTGTCTGTGCTGTGAATGTTTTCCTCTGGAGTTGTGCAGTGCACAGCCTATGCAGCTGCTGTTTGGGAAAGATCAATGACATTATCGAGAGCATTTAGGGAGAGATGCATAGCTAGGGGCAAAATGGAGGAGGAGAGAAGAATTAACACTGATACACATCAGGAAGAAGGGGAGAGTCACAGAGTTGGAAAAGGTGGAGAAAGTAAAGACAAATGCTACAAAGAACTTTTCTGAATACCTTTCTGTTTTGTTTGTTTCTTTCCTTGATTTGGACTGCCACTTCTCTGACTGGCAAGCTCTTATCTATTGTTCCAGACTAGGCAAACTTCATCTCTCTGAAACCTTCTCTCATCACTGCAAAGAGAACTAATAGCTTTTTAAAAGATATGTAAATTTATAACATTTGCTATAAATCTTGTCAGCAACCTCAACATTTTATTATAATTGTGTGTCTGCTCTCCCAATAAACTCTGCTCTTGTCTTTGGGCACAGAAGTCTGAGGTCCAAGTAGGAGGTAAAAAGATGACCTTGGGGACAGACAGATGGACTTTCTGCAGGTGCATGTGTTTTGGCTGTGAAGTGCCCATGAGCTCTATTAATCCGTGATGAGTGAAATTTCACCTCTGTGGCTCCTCCTCGTAGTAGATCTCTATAGCAGTACTTCTTAAATTATAATCAAGATTTTGCTAAATAAAGATTCTGATTTAGTAGGTCTGGGATGGCATGATGAGACTCTGTATTGTTAACATGTGCTCAGGTGAGGCCGTGCTGTTGATCTGAGGACCACACTTTGAGTGCAAGGCTCCAGGCTAGATTGAATAACTCAAGCGCTGTGGCTCTGTCCTAACACCAAGTGTCTGAAACTGGCTTACATTTGTTGCAGAGTAATAGAAGATCTGACCATATGATTTGGGAACTGGAAACTTAGGGTCCTCTTTTCCTACTGATTTCTCTTTTTTGAGGCTTTTGTTTAATTTTAACTTGACAAACGAAAATTGTATATGTTAATTATAGGCAACATGCCGTTTTGAAATATGTGTACATTGTAGAATGGCTAAGTTGAGCAAATTAACATATGCATTACCTCACACAAACATTTTTTTTTTTGTGTTGAGAATGCTTAAAATCTACCCTTAGCAATTTTCAAGAACATAATATATTATTAATGATAGTCATGATGTTGTACAGTAGGCTTCTTGAACTGGTTCTTCCTATCTGACATTTTGTATCCTTTGACTAACATACCCCCACTCCCATCTTTGGGCTCTGGTAACCACCATTCTACTCTTGACTTCAATGAATTGAACGTTTTTTAGATTCCACATATACATAAGATCATATGATATTTGTTTTCTTGTTCCTGGCCTATTTCACTTAACACACTGTCATTTAGGTTCATCCATGTTGTCTCAAATGACAAGATTTTCTTTTCTTTTCTTTTTTTTTTTTTTTTTTAAGGTTGAACAGTAGTTAATTGTATATATGTACTACAATTTTTTTTTTCATTCATCCATTGATGGACACTTAGGTTGATTCCATGTCTTGGCTATTGTGAATAATGCTGCAGTGAACAGGGCGGTGCTGATCTCTTCAACATGTGGATTTCATTTCCTTTGCATATATACCAATTAGTGGGATTGCCAGATCATGCAGCAGTTCTGTTTAATTTTTTGAGAAGCCTCTGAATATAGTTTAGATATTTGTCCCCACCCAAATCTCATGTTGAATTGCAAAGCCCAATGCTGGAGGTGAGGCCTGATGGGAGGTGTGTAGGTCATGGGAGTGGATGCCTCATGGCTTGGTCCTGTCTTCACCAAAGTGAGTGAATTCTCTTGAGATCTGGTTCTTTAAAAGTGTGTAGCACCTCCTCCCTGCTCTCGTGCTGGCACTCACAATATCAAAAAAGTATCTTGTGCTGGCACTCACAGTATCAAAAAAGTATCTTGTGCTCGAACTCACAGTTTTACCAAAATAAAAACTGATACATAGATCAGTGAAGCAGAATATAAAGCCCAGAATTAAACTCATGCATTTACAGTCGATTCACAAGAGCACACAATGGAAAAAGAGATCTCTTCAATGAACAGAGTAGGGACATTTAAAAGTGTGTAGCACCTCCTCCCTCCACTCTCTCTGCAGTGAACATGGCAGTGCAGATATCTCTTCAACATATAGATTATATTTCCTTTGGATATATACTAATTAGTGGGATTGCTGGATCATGCAGTAGTCCTATGTTTAATTTTTTGAGAAGCCTCCTAATATAGTTTAAATACTTGTCCCCACCCAAATCTCATGTTGAATTGTAGAGCCCAATGCTGGAGGTAAGGCCTGATGGGAGGTGTCTGGGTCATGGGAGTGGATGCCTCCCTCATGGCTTATTGCTGTTTTCACCAAAGTGACTGAGTTCTCTTGAGATCTGGTCAAGTCCCTGCTCTTGTTTTGCCTTCACTATGATTGTAAGCTTCCTGAGGCCTCCCCAGAAGCTGATGCCAGAGTCACGCTTCCTGTACAGCCTATAGAACTGTGAGTTAATTAAACCTTTTTTTCTTTATAAATTACTCAATCTCAGGGATTTATTTATAGCAATGCAAGAACAGCCTAACACATCTCCAGATTTTCCATAATGGCTATACTAATTCATATTCCAACAGTGTACAAGGGTTCTCTTTTCTCAGTATCGTCTTCAACACTTACCATTTGTCTTTTTGAAAATAGGCATTCTTACAGATGTGAGGTGTTACCTCATAGTGGTTTTGATTTGCACTTCTCTGATTAGTTATTTTGAGCATTTTTTCCTATGCTAGTTGGAAAATTGTATATCTTCTTCTGAGAAATGTCTATTCAGATTTTTTGTCCATTTTTAGTTGAGTTCTTTTATTACTATTGTTTTAGGTTCTTATGTATTTTGGACAATAATCCTTTATCAGATGTAAGGTTTACAAATCTTTTCTTCCATTCTATAGGATGTTTCTTCACTCTGTTGATTGTTTCCTTGGCTGTGCAGAGCTTTTTATTATGTAATTTCACTTCCTAATTTTTGTTTTTTGTTGCCTTTGCTTTTGGTTTTATATTAAAAATTATCACTCATACCAGTGTCATGGAACTTTCCCCATGTTTTCTTTTATTAGTTTTACAGTTTCAGATCTTACATATAAATCTTTAATCCATTTTGAGCTGATTTTAGTATATGGTGTGAATAAGCATTTAATTTCATTCTTCTGCTTGTGGATATCCTGTTCCTACTCTGTTTATTGGAGAGACTTCTTTTCCTATTGTGTGCTCTTGGCAATCAATTGACTGTAAATGCATGAGTTTAATTCTGGGCTTTATATTCTGCTTCACTGATCTGTATATCTGTTTTTATTCCAGTACCATGCTGTTTTGATTACTATTACTTTGTAGTATATTCTGAAGTCAGGTAGTGTGATGCCTCCAGCCTTGTCTGTTTTGCTCAAGAGTGCTTAGGCTATTTGGAGTCTTTTGTGGTTCCACACAAATTTTAGAATTGTTTTTCTATTTCTGTGGAAAATGTCATTGAAATTTTGACAGGGTTTGCAGTGAATCCATAGATCACTTTCAGTAGTATGAATATTTTGGCAATGTTATTTTTTTCAATTTATGAACATGGGATATCTTCCCATTTGTTTGTATCTTCAATTTCCTTAATATTTTGTAGTATTCAGTATACAGATCTTTTACATTCTTATTAAAGTTATTCCTGTTTTTTTTGTAGCTATTGTAAATAAGATTATTTTCTTAATTTGATAATTCGTTATCAGTGTATAGAAATGCCTCTTATTGTATGTTGACTTTAAATTCTGTGAGTTTACTGAATTTATTAGTCCTAAGAGGTTTTTGGTGAACTTTTTAGGGTTTTTTTAAACATAAATAAGATAGGTCATCTTCAAACAGGGATAATTTAACTTCCTTTCCAATTTGAATACCTTTTATTTATTTTTCTTGCCTAATTGCTCTGGCTAAAACTTCCAGTACTATGTTGAAAGAAGTGATGAAAGTGGGCATCCCTACCTTATTCCATATCTTAGAGCAAGAGTGTTCTACTTTTCACTGTTGAGTATAATATTAGCTCTGAGTTTGTGATATGTGGCCTTTATTGTGTTGAGGTACATTCCTTCTACATATAATTTGTTGACAATTTTTATTATGAAAGGATGTCGAATTTTTGTCCGATGATTTTTCCACAGTTATTGAAATGATCATTTTTTTCTTCATTCTGTATCATGTGGCTTATCACATTTACAGATTTGCATATATTAAAATATCTTTGCATCCCTGGGATAAATCTGTCTAGATCATGGTGAATGATCCTTTTAATGTTCTACTGAATTTGGTTTGCTAGTATTTTGTTGAGGATTTTTGCATCTATATTCAAAGATTTTGGCCTGTAATATTCTCTTTTTGTAGTTTTCTTGTCTGGCTTCACCCTCAGGATATTGCAGACCTCATAAAATGAGTTTGGAAGTATTCCCTCTAGGTCAGTTTTTTGAAAGAGTTTGAGGAGGATTGGTATTTTTCTTTAAATGTTGGTTAGAATTTTGCAGTGAAGCCATCAGGTTCTGGGGTTTTCCTTAATGGAAAACTTTATTACTGATCTAATCTCCTTACTCATTATTGGCCTGTTCGGGTTTTCTATTTTGTTGTGATTCACTCTTGGTATGTTGTCTGTATCTAGGAATTTATCAGTTTCTTCTAGGTTATCCAATTTGTTGGTTATCCAATAGTCTCTCATAAGCCTTTCTACTTCTGTGATATCAGTTATGTCTCCTCATTCATTTCTGATTTTATTTATTTGAGTTTTTTTTTCTTCTCAGTCTAGCTAATGGTTTGTTGATTACGGTTATCTTTTCAAAAAACCAGCTCTTAGTTTTGTTGGTTTTTTTTTTTTAATTTTTGCTCTATTTTGCTCTGATTTTTGTTATGCTAACTTTGGGCTTAGTTTGTTCTTGTTTCTCCAGTTTTTGAGGTATAATGTTTCTACTGACATAATATTTGACATCTCATCATTTGAGAAGCTTTTTAAGGTTAAAACATGGGACAAATCCAATAACTTTATTAGGATATCAGTGATGGTACCAACATTATTGGTGTCATAGTCATTAGAAACTAATGGTTGAGTTGGTTATGAAATTCAGTAGTGGAGAATATGGCCTTGATAAAATAGTAGACAAGATCCTCCAATTTTAATAAGAAAAAAAATTTGGAAGTTTTATATTTTGCTGGTAAAAGTGTACATTGGAATAACCACTTTAGAAACTTTTGACACTATTAAGGATGAACATAAATATACCTTATCACCCAAATATATGTATATAGTTGGCCCTCCATAGCCATGGGTTCTGTGTTCATGAATTCAACCAACTGGTAATGAAAAATATTTGTAAAAACATTCATCTGTACTGAACATATACAGACTTCTTTCTTTTCTTTTTTTAAACAATACCATAAAATAACATGTGGCATTTACATTTCATTAGGTATTATAAGTAATCTAGAGATGATTTAAACTGTATCAGAGATACAGAATTGGTCCTGGAACCAATCCCCATGGATACCAAGGGATGACCCTGTGTATGTGTATGTGTCATACTAAATAAGTTCATGTGTTCACAAAAAGACATGAATAAGAGTGTCCATAGCAGTGCTATTTGTAATAGCTCCCAACTGGAATTATTCTAACTGTCCATTAACAAGAGAGTGGATGAATAAATTGACGTAGTCATACCATGAAATGTGTGTTTACAACAATGAAAATAAATGATCTACAATCACGCAACAAAATGAATGAATGTCACTAACAAAATGTTGAGCTCAAGAGGCCAGACACAGAAGAATGCATACTATATTATTCCATCTATGTAAAGTACAAAAGAGGCAATCTATGCTGTTAAGAGCCAGGAAATTGTTTTCCATGGATGAGTGGTATTTTTTTTGGAAGAAAATACAATGGGGTCTTCTAAGGTGCTCACACTAGGATTCTGTTTCACAATCTATGTGCTAAGTATGTCGGAGTGTTTGGTTTGTGAAAATTAAGAGTCGACTATGCAATTTAAAGTATAAATGTTACACTATCGTAAAATATTAAAATTGTTTTTAAAAAAGAAACTTTGGGGCCTAGTGCAGTGGCTCACGCTTGTAATCCCAGCACTTTGGGAGGCTGAGGCGGGTGGATCACCTAAGGTCAGGCATTCGAGACCAGTCTGGCTAACATGGAGAAACTCCATCTCTACTAAAAACACAAGAAGTAGCCAGGTATGGTGGTGTGTACCTGTAGTCCCAGCTACTCAGGAGGCTGAGGCGGGAGAATCGCTTGAACCTGGGAGGCAGAGGTTGCAGTAAGCCAAGATCACACCATTGCCCTCCAGCCTGAGCGACAGAGCGAGACTGTGTCTCAAACAAAACAAAACAAAACAAAACTTCAGATAGCTGAGGGAGATAAGATTATAAAAGAAAAAGCAATTGTGGGAGATAATTAAATTTTTTTCCCTTTTGGGCCAAATATGTATATAGCAGATTCTATTTTTTAGGTGGTTTTATGTGCACGTTAGGGTCTGTTATAAGACCTTTATTCCCTGATACAATTCTAATATAATCAGAATACAAAGTATTTACTTCTATCATGGCTTTTATTTTTACAGTATTTGATACAACATAAAGGAAGTATGGGTATATGACCTGGTGAATTAATTTAGAGTGAAACACCAATAGAAATTATTTTTGATTTTCTAATAACCAAGAAAGCCATCTTCACTATCCAATATTATAAAGAGTATCAAGTTTACTTCTTCATGCGCTGTATTCCATTCTTGTTCCTCACTAACTAGCTAACTTCAAGTAATAACTTCCCTACGCCACTCTAACCCCAATAGTAACCCAAATACCTTGCTCTTTTTGTTATAGTTATAGCACTTTTGACTATCTGGGATTATCTTTTTTTCCCTTGTTTATTTTCTGATTACATTTGTCTCTAAAGTTTTATAACTTATTTTAAACTTATAAGTATATAAACATATAAGTTTATATAAACTGTTTATGTTTAAGTTTATATAAGTTTAAACTTGTAAGTTTTAAACTTATTTCATTCATTGTTGTATATCAGATGCTAAAACAGTGCAAGACACATGGTGGAATAGTTATTCAATGAGTGAAAAATCTGGATTAGATTAGCAGGCCCTTTCTAGTTACAACTTTCTAAAGCTCTAACGTTGCACATGTGATTTTGGAGGTCCAGATGGATTTATGAGTTAACAAACTTCTGACTCTGGAGATTTGCTCATCCACAGTCTAATGCAAAATAAGGCTGAAAAGTGGATTAAACGTTAACTCAGAATCTTTCAATGCTCACTCTCATAGAAGCAACCGTGCTCGTGAGTTTGGTAGACATTAAAACTCATGAGAGATGTTAGGGGGCCCAGCATCACATTAACCTAGCTTTAGTGAAGAGCACAGGACACCAACAACATAGTACTTTAAGTAACAGCGCAGTGTAAGTCTACTAACTCCCAGGTGCAGTTTCTGATATCTTAGTAACTCCACATTCAGATATGAGCGATCACATACTGTGAGACTGTGAGAGTATATAGTCAGTGTCAGCACGGCAAAGCCATTGGGTTTGGGGATGCTTTCCATTAACTTCCAGCTAGTTAAGCAGCTCACTCAGGGTTACATGACTAGTTCTGTTGTGGAATTGGCATCTCGTCAATGCCAGTTTCTTCTTACTTGATGAACAATTGTTACAATGAGGGCAAGGTACTTGGATTGGTGCAGAGCCCTCTTTGGCTGGAATCTCGTTTATCTTGTCATAATAATTTTTTGAATTAACATCACAGGGAGGGTTGACCTTGCAGCTCAGTCTGCAGACACCCCTGAGGTTACAGACAGGGTCACAGGACTAGCTCTTAGAACCTTCCTTCCAGCCAGGCCTGGGCTGGGCCTTCTGGAGTTTTCAATATTAATAAAGTGCCATGTTCAAGTGTCTACTTTGTGGCAGGAGATTTTTGTTCTCATTTTCACAGCAGGCCAACATGAAAGGTATTTTAGATCCCTTTTATAGACAACGAAATGAGGTCCTAGAAACTTCCTCAAGCCTACTCATTGGGTGAGTGAAGGAGTCAGGTTTTGAGCATGTCTTAATCAAAAATATAACTAAATGCAACTTTTTGTTTTCAAATTTTATTTTTGACTGAGTGAGTTAACTGAAAAAGGGAAGCAAACCTGTGCTTCTGTGACACCCTTAGTGTAAGGGAAAGCACGACGGTGGTTCTCAGTGTGATCCAGGAATACCTGAGGGTTCCAGCAACTGTGTGAGGGGGCCATGGGGTCAAAACCTTTAAAAATAATACTAATACGTTATTATGACTCTCCTAGTCTCGTGGGTGTAGAATGGAGTTTTCTAGAGGGCTCATGACATAGAATATTGTAACAGATGGAATCTAGAAGCCGATATGTGAATCTAGCTACTTTTTCTTACACTAGGCATCAAGGAGATTTGCAAAAACGTAAACCAATGTTATATTTAGGGAAATAGCTTTTTAAAAATAGACTTTTAAATCAACATATAATGGCTTTATTATTTTTAATGGAATAAATACATATTTAAAATATTTTATTTTCTAATGCTAAATGTAAATTGATATAACCAACATAACCCAAAGCTCTTAGGGGTCTTCAAACATTTATTTTATTTATTTATTTATTTTTTTTGAGACAGAGTCTCACTCTGTCACCCAGGCTGAAGTACAATGGCATTATCTCTCCTCACTGCAACCTCCGCCTCCCGGGTTCAAGCGATTCTCCTGCCTCAGCCTCCCGAGTAGCTGGGACTACAGGTACACACCACCATATCTGGCTACTTTTTGTATTTTTAGTAGAGATGGGGTTTCTCCATGTTAGCCAGACTGGTCTCGAATGCCTGACCTTAGGTGATCCACCTGCCTCGGCCTCCCAAAGTGCTGGGATTACAGGCGTGTGCCACCGCACCCAGCCTCAAACATTTTTAACAGTGTAAGGTAGCCTGAGACTCAAAAGTTTGAGAATAGCTGGGGTAGAGAGCCGTTCGCAGGAAAGAAATGGAGATGTTGGATAGCCCCAGGATAAGCTGACAAGCTGAGTAACTACTGTTGACTTACTTGTTCCTGCTTTAGGTTGTGATCCTGCGTTTTGGTCTGTACCATTAGAGATGCATCCAACTCAGTTCTCTTTTCTAGGAATTTCAGTCACTGTCCTTCCCTCTCTGGATGTTAGTTGCTGAGCTAGCAACAGTGAATCTGAAATGATTCCCTTTCTATCCAGCAAAAGTGCACAGAACATATGTATTGAATGTCATTGTTTACTCGGCTAAGAGAGTGTCTCTTGCCTGGCTTTTGTAATGCGCTCTCTTCTCCAGGGCTGGGAATAGTGTTTTCCCTGGAGACTTGACTCCAGTAGTTTAGTTGTTTATCTGCTGTGGTTCAGCACATTTCAGAAGTGCCAAGGCAGCTTTTTTTTCATCTGTCCACAAAATTTCTTACCCTGAACAAGGAGCCTCAGGAAAAAAGAAACACAGCTGGCTACACAGATGCTCCAAATGATTTCAGTTTGGAGCATGTGCCTGCTGTCCACTTCAGAGCCACAGTCTCTGAGGAGGGGATGACTCTGTTGAGATGTATGCATGGTTTGAGGAAGACCAGGATTTTAGAAAAGAAAGCCATCCCCAGTTTTTCCTGCTACGTTCCCACTGTTCTTATTCACTTTATTTAATATGTCTCACGACTAAGATGCACATACGTTTTAAGAATTTTTTATTTTTGAGATGGAGTCCCACTCTGTGGTCCAGGCTGGAGTACAGTGGCACAATCTCGGTTCACTGAAACCTCCACCTCCAGGATTCAAGCGATGTAAAGCAATTCTCCTGCCTCAGCCTCCCAAGTAGCTGGGATTTTACAGGTGCCTGCTGTCATGCCTGGCCAATTTCTTTTTCCTTTTTCTTTCTTTCTTTCTTTTTTTTTTTTTTCATTTTTAGTAGAGATGGGGTTTCACCATGTTGGCTGGGCTGGTCTCGAACTTCTGACCTCAAGTGGTCTGCCTGCCTCAACCTCCCAAACTATTAGGATTACAGGCATTAGCCACTGCACCAGGCCTATTTTAAGAATTTTTAAATTACAACTAAAATTGTTCTGTGGTCCTGGAACTCTGAGTCATACTGAAAAGTGAAAGAATGAATTGAAGAAATGGAGATCAAGTTCACCCTTGCATATTTGTGGACAGATTTACCTTTATCCAACCTGATTGTACATGAAGTTTTATTTAGCTATCATATTTTCCTTTTCTCAGTGATGTGACTTAACTCCATTCCAACTGAATGGGTTACAGAGTCTAGAAACCTTGATTTAAGTCTCACATTCATCATGTGGGAACAGCGTGACATAGGGCAAGTCACATTTGTCTTTTGACTTTTTTTTTTTTTACTTATTTCCTCAATGAACTTGGAATAATATAGACTTCAAAAGGTGATTGTCAACTGCATTAAATATATTCGAAATATTCTCAACTATAAAGCATTCATGAATCACAAAATTTTTTAAATAGTCATCTTACTGTCCTGTGTCAGTCTTGATTTAGTCATTGCTCTTCCTATAACTCTACCTGGTAAATTTCATTTTGAGTCTAAGAAGAAAAGCTTTCAACTCTTCTAGATCTGCCTGCTCCTGGAGGGAAAATTAGTGAGTATAATCATTCTTCCCTGAAACTCAAGTGGACTCGGACATTATAAAATTAAGTTTATAATTTTCAGAAATTCCCTTAAGTTGAGCAGTAAAAAAAAGTTCACTTTCTAGTGTTTTGCTACTTATTGTAGTGTTATACAAAAGGGAGAAGAGACAAGGTTTCTTTTTTTTTGTTTGTTTGTTTTTTGAGATGGAGTCTCACTCTGTCACCCAGGCTGGAGTTTAGTGGCACAATCTTGGCTCAATGCAACCTCTGCCTCCCAGTTTTAAGGGATTCTCCTGCCTCAGCCTCCTGAGTAACTGGGATTACAGGCACGTGCTACCATGCCTGGCTAATTTTGTAATTTTTTTTTTCTTTTTTAGTAGAGATGGGGTTTCACCATCTTGGCCAGGCTGGTCTTGAACTCCTGACCTCAAGTGATCCACCCACCTCGGCCTCCCAAAGTGCTGGGATTACAGGAGTGAGCCACTATGCCCAGCTGGAGACAAGTTTCTTATTTTGAGGGGTGGGATATATCAGGTTTTATCTTTCCCATGTGGCTGCTGCTTTTCCGAACAGTTCTGCACACTGACAAGATGGCTGCTGTGTCTCAATTATGGCTTTTGTCATTTTGTTCACCTAGAAACACTGGCATGCATTTTCATGTGTATGCTTTTCCTTCTCATCTAGTAATTAAAAATAAGAAAGATTGCTGGAAATGGCCTGGTAATACTCCCTCCCCGCTACCATGTTTTTGATGGATTCTTGTCCCATGATCTCAGGATAGCTGATGGCATTTTTCACTGAGATTTTATGAGACTGTATTACAATGTTTGCATAATAACTACCTGTTTGGATCTAAGAATTCCTTTTGAGATGCTTTCTATAAACAAACTCAACATAAAAGCTCACGTGGTGGGAGGGAGAGCTGCCCCTGGTTATTAGCTGTCATAACCCACACCAGGGTCTGTCTGATGGCTCAGGTGCTTTAATGACTGAGAGCAGAGGTGCATGTGAGGCAGCCCTTGGAGATGTGAAGCCAGCCTGCCTGTGCCCTGTTTTGTGGTTCCTGATTCTGATGACGCCTAACTTACGGAAATGGCGTATTTGTTGAATGCCAGCATTTAACGTATGTAAGTAATTTTGAAAGAAAACTATTTTTCACAACTTAAAGATGCTATGGTCTTTGTGTCCCCTCCAAATTTATAGGTTGAAATCCTAACTCCCAAGGTGGGAGGTGATGATTAGGTCATGGTGGTGATGCCCTCATGAATGGGATTACTGCCTTTATGAAGGAGGTCTGAGAGACCGCTTGACGCTTCCACCATGTGAGCATGTGGCAAGAAAGCGCCATCTATGAACCAGAAGGTTCATAGATGAACTAGACACCTCACCAGACACCAGATCTGCCAGCGTCTTCATCTTGGACATTTTAGCCTCCACAACTGTAAGAAATGAATTTGTTTGTACGTTACCATTCTAAGGTATTTTGTTGTGGCGGCCTGAATGGACAAAGGCAAGAAAAGAGAAATAGATTGTTGCCTTTACATTTCATTTTAATAACTGGTCTATAGAGCTCAGGAAGAACTGACCTCGGGCAGATGTAGTGCAGTTGTTACCTGAGGCTCTTTCCCTGGACCCCTCCCTCACGCCGCTTCCAAAAAGAAGAAAAAGAAAAAAGGAAGAAAAATTTCTCTAGATAGTCTTTGAATGTGTAATAATAGAAAACAGTAAAGCAGTTTTACTAAAACAGTTGTTCCCTGTTAACATGTAGTGGAAAGAGCTCCGTATTTTGTTGGAGTCAGATTTCCCTGGATTAGATCCGTGGTACTATCACTGGATCTTGAGCAGTCTCTGAACCCGCTCTGTGGCTCCGTTTCCTCAACTTTAGGGAGAGCTGAAAAGAACCTGCATTGGAATACCTACCTATGCTGTTTTGAACATTAAAAGAGATTCTATGAACAGAGCATCTAGCTCGGCATACCGAGAGCATATTTGACTCTTCACTATGAACTATTACCAGTGCTGAATGGAGGGGCCTGGTTCAGTTACTATGATACTTTGTGTAGTAGTATACCAGACTTTTCCAAGGAGAGTGTTCCTCTAAAGCCATAAAAATGAAAGTTTTCTTAGAATGAAAGAAGCACCTCAAAGACAAATGGTTCTTTTTAAGGAAAGTCTTACAAGATGGGCTACTGGTGGAGAAGACCTTGTCTCCTGCAAAATTTGATTTCATCTAGCCTGAGTTGGATTCTCAGAGGAAGTCCCAGGCTAGGGAACTTCCAGCCACTAGGGTGATCTTCATATGAAGAAAAATGTGATGAGGAAGTAGAAGGAATTAGGAGAGGAGGAGGATCAGAGATGCTCAGAGATGCATACTGATATGACATCTTTGCATCTTTGTCAATCAACTCAGTAGTTCTTTTTCCTCCTAGATTTAAAATGTCAATACATTCTGGTAGCAAAAGGGAGATTAAATCGATGTTGTCAGAGGTTATAAGTCTAAAAGGAGGTAAGTCTTCACTAGTAAAACTAGAAAAGGAAAAAATGGGTATTTGAACTATCTCAATAGCTTCTGTAGTTTTTAAGATTATAGTTCAAGATTCAAGCAAGGAATGTGTTTGCACCTACTTATAATTTTCTAATAGAATTATCAGTAGGAAAGATTTAACTAACTTTTCATTGAAGAAAAGCTATTGGTAAATTAATAATGTATTACATGTATATTCCTATGTATACTCCTGAATGTTTCTCTCCCTCCCTCTCTGTGAGAGTGTGTGTGTGTGTGTGTATGATAACATATAGATTACCCTAGATCTCTGAGTTACTGCATGGAGAACTGCTGCCCTGGAGAGTCACCTGGCATTACAATGACCTCATGTGCATGAGAAACAAATCTTTGCTGTATTTAAGCTACTGAGATTTTGAGACTGTAGGTTGCTATAGCATAAGTTAATAAGATTAACATGCATCTATTCTTGCCCAAGTCAAATTAAAAAAAAACAGTTCATTATTGATGCAAATTTACTAGTGAATTACATATTTATAAATAGAACAATATAGTGACACCTCAAGGAATGATATAAAATATCCCCCTTGAACAGCTCTGGAAAATAAATGCTAGGGTATCATATGTGCAGTTCTTTCTGCAGGGCAGTTCTCTGGGTATCCTTGGACTGATCCAGTTCTTCCCCATTCCTCCTGTAGTTCTTAAACTGTAGAATGTGCTTGGATGCAACATCCTGAAGGAACTGGCTACAACAGCCTGGGCTTTGTTCTGCCCCCACAAAACAGGATGTTCTTCGATGCTTTCGCCCAGTGTGCTGCATCTCCCCTGGGTATAAAACTCAGGGTAAGCTGCTTTCCATGGTCCCTCAGCTGCAGTGTAAGTGAGGCAGAGGCAGATGAAATTCCATCTGTCCTGGGAAGCTTTCTTCAGCCTTGGGGAACCAGCTTTCCCTGAATCCTAGACTTCTGCTGTCCCTTGCTGCTCCTATCTAAGTAACAAACCTAGTTTACATAATGTGTGTGTGTGTGAATGTTCTGTCTTACCAGACTCAGACAAGTCATAAAAGTGCAACCCAAGATGCAGTGCGCTGAAGTGATCATCAGTGCACAGTAAACCCACTTTAGACCTTCTAGAGGCAAAATTCTGTCCTCTGCCCTCTACGAGATTTCTCCAATGTAAAAGGAAAATATAAGTTTAAAATTTTGAGAAGCATCAGCCATTCTTTCAGGTTATTGGCAAAATATTTGAAGTGAATAACATAATGATAATTGTTCATAGATTGTGCCTGATCTTAACTTTGAGTAAGAAAATCAAAGAAGCATTGACAGGGCAGGAAGAAGCTTTACAGGTGTCTACTTAACGCGTGGTTTTTTTCTCTCTGAAGGTTCATCCACCCTTGAATGCCATCACTGGAGATGGCCCCATTTTTAAGACAGTTCTGCTTTGAAGGGAGGGACACATTAAACACATTTTCTCTTGGATTATCTGACTTCATTAAACTATCTGGTAGATCTGGCTCCATATCTCTTTAACTTAACCTGTGCCGTTCTTTCAGGTTTTTACTTTTATGCTCCTTTTACACTAGACAGAATATCTGATCATGGTAGCTTGGCTTCATGTGGCTGCAGATGCTTTGCTCCAGGTGTTCTACTTTCCTGGAATACTAAAACGTCCCTTGAGAATATTGCAGTTACACTCATTCACACTTTTGATGTGCTCATTTCCATGTTAGCAAGTAGGTAGACTCTTGAAGTTTGGATGATACAAAACCACACAGAAGAAGAATAAAAGATAGGGGTATTGGGGAGAACTTACATAAAGGGCCCTTTTGCTTTAAATGTTTGACTGGATTCAGTGGTAATTGTAGTAGTATAGCTAGGATGAGGCTGAAATTTTGTCTTTACGGCATCGCACAGAGTGACACAGAATCTTTGGAGTACCGATTGGGAACAGCAAGCAAAGGGGGAGTGATCCATGGGTAGGGTCAGGGTACAGGATTAAAATTTTTGTACTCCATGAAAAATGCACTAATTGCGTTAAATAGTTATGAGATGTTTCTGTGAATAAAAAGAGAAACAGATGTTTCTATAACAATATGAATATCTTAAGTGATACTACTTATGTTTACTGGTTATTATTCATCAGCTTGTGAAATACGGTGTCATTAGTCTTCACATCCAGAATGACTTGGGGTGCTTCAGTCATTAGTGGGCTTTTGTTGTTGCTGGATGACTTTCCTGTAAAATTAAGTACCGCCTTGAATCTGAGTAAAAATAAATTTTAAATTCCTAAATTCATATCAGTTCTCTTAGGTAAATCACAAATGCATATGTTTGAGAGAGTCTTTATTCCTGTGCTTAATAATTGAAGTTGGAAAAACTAGTTCTTTTAATGATTTTCTTTTGCTAAATCTGAGATTGCTTATTAGTGACTCAAATATGATTGCTCCCTTTATTCTTTTCTTATTGAGCTATCAAAGAGTTTTGCCAAAGGCTTCTCTAGTTCCCTTGCTACTCTTTTTTTTTTTTTCTCCTGAATTATGGTGTAATTCAACTGGGTCCAGCGCTTTGTCAAATTGAATAGTTTTAATTGCCTTATTTGCAATGGGAAAATCTTTTAATATTTTGCTTTGCCCCTCAAGAAATTATTTCCAGTCATGTGACATTTCTCTCTCCTTCATTTATGAATAACAAGATGAGGACACATGCTTAGACCTCCAGTTACAGATCTTATCATTTTTCCATTTCTGTCTTCCCTGTCTTTCATACTCATTTCCTTCCTCTTTCTCTCTTCATCCTTCTTTAACTATAATCATTCAGTGACTCATATTTAAATTGGATTCTTTGTCTCTCACTGTGTTTTTTAAAGGGGGTGGAGATTTAACCCAGCAAATCCATTTTATGTTTTCTCTTCTGCTAGATCACCTTTGATATTTCTGTAATCAGTATCTTTCTGCACTGAGAAAAGGAGTGGCCAAGTCACTGTCCAGTAATTTCTTTCTGTAACCTCAGAAGCCTTTGTTAAACCAACCCCATTTCACTCTTTTCTGCTCACTTGCTAGAGTCTGATTGGTTTCGAATAAAATTTGCCTTTTATAATATGCTTTAAAGTCCTTATGCCCATCTTTTCTTTTCATATAAATCATTAATTTTTCCTACCCAAAGCCTTGCTTATGTTGAACATAACTGAATGGAAAAATTTTCATTATTATAGCTATGCCAAAAACATTCCCTTTCATACTTAAAATTATACATTTGTTCAAAAGGATCTCTTTAAAAT
>NW_012106030.1:6011811-6015752 GCF_000951045.1 Mandrillus leucophaeus | reverse complement strand
AAATTATTATAAATTACTTTCAGATTTATTATCTATTTTCTCTCAATGTTGACAGCAATTTTAAAAAGTAGAATATTTTCAATTAATTTTATTTTTGAGACAGTCTTGCTCTGTCACCCAGGCTGGAATGTAATGGCACAGTCTCAGCTCACTGCAACTTCTACCTCTCGAGTTCAAGTGATTGTCCTGCCTCAGCCTCCTGAGTAGCTAGGATCACAGGCACATGCCACCATGCCGGGCTAATTTTTGTATTTTTAGTAGATACATGGTTTTGCCATTTTGACTAGGCTGGTCTCGAACTCCTGACCCCAGGTTATCTTTCTACCTCAGCCTCCCAAAGTGCTGGGATTACAGTTATAAGCCACTGCACCTAGCCATTACTCTTATTTTAAAGAGGAGGAAACCGAAATTCTAAGAAGTTAAGTTCCTTAAGATCTTAGGGCTATTAGTGATGAAAGCGGAGCATAAACTCAGGTATTTGATGCTAAGTTCTATGCTCCTTTCACTATACAAATCATCTATAAAATAGCAATATATAGGTTTACCCACTTTGGAGTCAATTATATGATTAGTGAAATTGCATCTATATTATTTAGTTTGATGTTTATTGAACAAAATTATTTAATATTTGTTTCACCCAATTTAAAAAGATTATGGTCAATCTTATGCTTTCACTTCAGAGTTGAAGTATTTTTTCCAAAATAGCTGAATTATTTATTTATTCATGTATTTATTTTTAAGAGTTAGGGTCTTGCTATGTTGCCCAGGCTGGAGTGCCTTGGTTATTCATAGGCATGATCATAGCACAATAGAGCCTCAAACTCCTGGGTTCAATCAATTCTCCTACCTTAGCTTCCCAAGTTGCTGGAACTATAGGCCCACAACACCATGCCTGTCTGTACATCAAAGTATTAATTGATCTAGATCAGTTAAATCTAGATCCAGCATTGTAAATCAGAAAGTAAATGTTTTAGAGTTTGCAGTACATACAATCTGATTGCAACTATTCGACTCTGCCATTGTGGTACAAGAGACAAACACCAAAAAATGAGCGTGGCTGAGTTGCAATAAAATTTTATTTAAAAATCAGGTGTTGGACTAGATAGGGCTCATGGGCCATAGTATGTTTTCTCCTGCCCTAGATCAGTAGTCGCTAAACGGCTGTATGGACCCTGAAAGTAAACAAACGGTCTATTGGCATACAAGAAGAAAACACAATTTCTATTGGTATTTTATAAAAAGTAAAGACATACAGTTTTGTTGATGTATGGAATTTATAAACACATTAAAAATGAGGGAGTGTGCTCCCAGTATTTTACTGATCAGGTTTGGAGATGATGCCCTATGGAATTAACTGAGAAATATAATGGCTCATGAGTTTATCCTAGCAAAAACTAACCTAAATAATCTTTTACAGGTAAATTTTACTCTGTGGAACATTTATTGTTAGTCATCTTTTTTTATATATATAAAACTAATTGATGACCCAGTTAAATTTATCATCGTTTGTATATTCTATGTTGAAACTTTCAAGGTATATTTTGTCACAAAAATGTTACAGAATACGTAGATGGAATTATTTGTCATGATTATATAATTACTTTCTCTATTGCCTTGTATTCCTGGCATAAAATCTTTTCTGAAATAATTTTTACACCCTTACCCCAGTGCTTCCAGCAGACATTTGTTTTTGGCACTCACAGGGAGGTAGGAGAATGTACTAAAACATTGATCTGTTTTTTTTTTTTTTTTTTTCTTTCCTATATTTTCCCTTCTCCTCTTTCCTGGCTTATTTT
This sequence comes from Mandrillus leucophaeus, assembly GCF_000951045.1. NCBI lineage: Eukaryota > Metazoa > Chordata > Mammalia > Primates > Cercopithecidae > Mandrillus > Mandrillus leucophaeus. The sequence continues at coordinate 6,013,956 of NW_012106030.1, read as the reverse complement.
AAAATGGTATCCATAGTTTGTAGTTTCTTGTTGCCGTGATTTTAGCCAAAAATAATTAGGCAGAAATATTAGGCCATTGAGAAGCAGCCTGGAATTAAAGAATCTGAGTCCTTTGTAAATGTCTATGGCTATTCCACCTGTAGTATAATCGTTTATCGGGGCTGCTGTAACAAAGTACCACAAACTGGGTGGCTCCAAACAACAGAAAAGTATTGTCTCACAACTCCGGAGGCTACTGTTGGCAGGGCCAAGCCTCCTCCCAGTCCTGTGGGGGAGAATCCATCCTTGTGTCTCCTAGCTTCTGATGATGGCTGTCAACACTCAGCATTCCTTAGCTTCAGATATACATCACTCTAATCTCAGCCTCTGTTGTCACATGGCTTCTTCCTGTAGGTCTTTGTCTTCACTTGGTCTTTTCCTTTTATAAAGAAAGACTCTTCTTCTAAGAACTCCATCCTAATGACCTCACCCTAACTTGATTACATCTGCAATGATCTTATTTCTAAACAGTCATATTTACAGGTACTGGAAGTTAGAACTTAGTGTATCTTTTGGGAGGATGGAATTCAACCTAAAACACCAATGATTAGGGAGAGAAGAAAGAGATATTTTTGAGAAGCAAGGAAGACAGGCAGGAAGACTATTCAGGACCGGGAAAGGGCTATGGGTCTGTTGGTCACACAAAAAAGTGAAAGATGGGCTCATCACACTAAAGAGTGGCTGTATGGTGCACTTAGAGAGTGAGACCCCATTTATGCCCATATTAGAAGTCATCTACCTGTAGAAGTCATCTACCCATGGAAGAGGCACTAAAAATCAAATAGACAAAATGAATCATCTGGTCGACATCAAATAGCCTTTGACATTAACCATCCCAGTTCTGGCAAGAAAGGCACATTTACAGCATGTTCATGGAGGCAGAGATGGGGACTGTGCATAGATCACAACATAGAATTCCACTTATTAAAGACGATCTAGTTTCTGCCGCCTCTGAATACTAAACTTGCCGGTAACAGAGACCAACACTTAGCTCCTGGGATGGTACTGGTTATCGAAGGAACTGACTACTTTATGGCAAGTTGACTACGTTGGACACCTTCCATCCTGGAAGAGCAAGTGGTTTGTTCTCACAGGAATAGACATCTGTTCCCTGTAGGTTTTCATTAACCTGCCTGCAAAGCCTCTCTCAATACCACTACTCGGGATATCTCAGAGTGGCTGATTCTCAGATATGGAATCTCACACCACCTAGCATCCAAGCAGGGAAACAACCTCACAGAGAAGGAGTTGAGGGATCCACTGGTTCTGTCAGATTTTGTACCACACAAAAGATGCCAGGCTGAGAGGGCTATAGTATGGCTTGCTGAAGATGCAGCTGAAGTGCCAGTTCTGTGATATTCTTATAAATAAATGGCAATACGTATTTTCTTGCCTTCGCAGGAATTTATAGTGTTTTGGAATTGGGGGTGGTAATTTTGTAGCATGTGGTGAATCTACTCAAGGAATGGCAAACCATTCTTCAGTACATGGTATAAACATTGAATCCAGATACTTTTCTCTAGTGGAAATAATTAATCTTGAAACCAAGGGGCAGAAGTGGGACATTATTCTCAATGTTCCATCAGGAGTTTTGTGCTTCCCAACCCCATAATTGTGACTCTGCAAGGTCAGAAGTCCTGTCCCCAAAGAATGTGTACTCACTAGGGGATGTAGCAAGTTTTTTTACTAGCATATAAGTCCCATCTGTTTCCCAGATACGTTGAGCTTCTTGTATCCAGGGTGCAGCAGGCAAGAAGAGAAGCCAATATCCTGTCAGTTGTAATTGACCCTGATCACTGTTGTACAGTGGACTTAGGGGAGAATATGTGTGGGACTCAGGTCTTAGCTCTTCTGGGGTCTGCCTCAAGTTTTGAGCCAAGCACATGTTATTTTTTGGGCAGGCCCAAGCCAATGACTGAGAGAGGCATCATATGAGCAAGAGACAAAAGGAGGAGGAGGGGGACACAGAATAAGTAACTGAATGGGAAAGGATAAATTAAAAGCCAAAAATTCAAAAGAGATGAAGCAGCAATGCAAGGGAGGAAAGAGGGGTGTACAAGTTAGTCTTCATAATTTCTACTCGTATGTAATTTTCTTACATACTAT
>NW_012106030.1:6006257-6007661 GCF_000951045.1 Mandrillus leucophaeus | reverse complement strand
GTACACAGTTAGATCTTTCTTTTTCATTACGTTTTTAACTTTCCATTGTTGTATTTTAACTCTCCCTATGAAACTATGGCTAACATATTTACACTGAACTGAGAAAGTTGATATGGTTTGCCTGTGTCCCCACCCAAATCTCATCTTGAGTTGTAGCTCCCATAATCTCCATATGTTGTGAGAGGGACCCACTGGGAGGTCACTGAATCATGGGAATGGGTTTTTCCCATTCTGTCCTCATAATAGTAAGTCTCATGAGATCTGATGGTTTTATAAAAGGCAGTTCCCCCAACACACACGCTCTTGCCTGCTGCCATTAACATGTGCCTTTGCTCCTCCTTTGCCTTCCGCCATGATTGTGAGGCTTCCCTAGCCATGTGGAACTGTGAGTCCAGTGAGCCTCTTTTTCTTTATAAATTACCCAGTCTTAGGTATTTCTTCATGGTAGTATGAAAATGGACTAAAACAGTTGTTGGAATGGACAAGATCTTAAATAAAAATTCCACTGACTTCCCTGATGTTTATAGACATATAGAGTAAGCATGTGTCAAAAGCTTATTTAACTTATGAAGAAACCAGTATGGTACTAAATCTGGTAAAAAAGCTAATTAGAAAATTGGTTATTAAGTCCCTCAGGGAAGTTATACTGACATAAGTTTCCTAATGTAGAGTCCTACAGGGTAATAATACAATAATCTTTGGGCTTATCTTTTCTGCTATACAAAAATAATTTGCTTTTATACTGGGTAAAAATCTGTAACTTAACATGAACATGAAACTTTATAGAATCTTGGGCCTAATAAATAATAAATGACAAGTCAAACACTAGTATGTTCCCTGACATAGTTAAAGAATGCATGAATGGATCTATCAGTTCAATGCTCCAATGTGGCACTGAAAGAACATGAAGTCCTCATTTTGTCTTATTTTCAAGGTTTGGACAATTTTTAAAACCCTTGTTTTATTATGATCTTCAAACCTAGGGCCTTATTTGTCCTTTGCTGGACTCTCAATACTGGACTTATCTCATTTTGCTGGAGCAAAAATTAAAACCATAGTAGAAAATCTATTTCGAAGCAATGAAAGATAAGAAATCAAAGGAAAAAGATTGAAGCAACCAAGTCAAACTGAAAACTACCTTTTGGTATTGCAAATAGCCAATTTTTGTGCTGAGCCTTTTTAAAACAGTAGTCCTTATTAATGAATACTGCATTTAAAAGATTCTGTTGAATTCTGTGCTGCTTTGTTTTCTATGAGTTATAGTTACAGTTTTATATTTAGAAACTTTTTTTTTTTTTTGGACGGAGTCTTGCTCTGTCACCCAGTCTGGAGTGCAGTGGCACAATCTCGGTTTACTGCAAGCTCCGCCTCCCGGGTTCACACCATTCTCCTGCCTCAGCCTCC
>NW_012106030.1:6004825-6006207 GCF_000951045.1 Mandrillus leucophaeus | reverse complement strand
GATTCTCCTGCCTCAGCCTCCCAAGTAGCTGGGATTACAGCCACTTGTCCATCACACCTGGCTAATTTTTGTATTTTTATAGAGACACGAATTCACCATAATGCTCAGACTGGTCCCGAACTGCTGACCTCTAGTGATCTGCCTGTCTCGGCCTCCTAAAGTGCTGGGATTACAGGTGTGAGCCACTACATCCTGCTGAGAGAAGCCCATTTTAAGCCAGGAAAGGAGCTGGAGAAAGAGAAAGGAGAGCAAGAATACCGAGATCTATCCTTGTGGACAAAACCTCAGGGTTGGAGAGAGAAACACCAAAGAAGTGAAAGGACAGAAGGTCCATATACTTATACCTGCAATTCTTGGAGGAATCAGCTTCCAACGTTGACTTGGAGTATGGAGGCAGACCAGAGGTCTGAACAAATACAGCTGTTTTCCTGCAACCTAAGTTTACAGGGAGACTATTCATAATTTCTTGTAGCATAAGTGCAAACACTGATCAGACTAGGAGACCACAAGGGTCCTGGGTTCAGGACAAGGAGTAGACCTCAAATCTTTGGTAGTAAGGCCCTCAAGTTGCTGTCAAACACTTTATTGGGACCATTTATATCAGCAATACACTGAACGGAATCCATTGAGATCTCAGAGGACAGACTTGGACTAGAAATTACTTCCTTGCGTCCATAACATGAAATCAGTTTTTCCTTTATTCCGTGTCAATCCAGGTAGAGAGGAAGAAGATGCTTGAGATTTGAGAAAGCCCTTGTTAAGATGAATATATTTTGAGTTGACTGAGTTTAAATCCTTAACATACTGAATATTTTCCCAAAAGATTACTTTCAACTGAACAATACTTAGTTACCTTGAATTGGCAAGATTAAGTATTTTCAGCTACTTAGAGGAAAAAGAGGCTTGTGAGCAAGTTGAGTTCGATACAGACTAACATTTCTGTACAACTGAGTTGTAAAAATACATGTTAGTGCAGCTATGTACACAGTTAGATCTTTCTTTTTCATTACGTTTTTAACTTTCCATTGTTGTATTTTAACTCTCCCTATGAAACTATGGCTAACATATTTACACTGAACTGAGAAAGTTGATATGGTTTGCCTGTGTCCCCACCCAAATCTCATCTTGAGTTGTAGCTCCCATAATCTCCATATGTTGTGAGAGGGACCCACTGGGAGGTCACTGAATCATGGGAATGGGTTTTTCCCATTCTGTCCTCATAATAGTAAGTCTCATGAGATCTGATGGTTTTATAAAAGGCAGTTCCCCCAACACACACGCTCTTGCCTGCTGCCATTAACATGTGCCTTTGCTCCTCCTTTGCCTTCCGCCATGATTGTGAGGCTTCCCTAGCCATGTGGAACTGTGAGTCCAGTGAGCCT
>NW_012106030.1:6004255-6004775 GCF_000951045.1 Mandrillus leucophaeus | reverse complement strand
GGAGGAGGGGGACACAGAATAAGTAACTGAATGGGAAAGGATAAATTAAAAGCCAAAAATTCAAAAGAGATGAAGCAGCAATGCAAGGGAGGAAAGAGGGGTGTACAAGTTAGTCTTCATAATTTCTACTCGTATGTAATTTTCTTACATACTATTTTGCTATTTTTTCTATACAAGGTCAGAATGAGAGGTGACCTCATTTAAATTAGAAGGTGGCACGTAAAATAAGATGTATCTTGAAATATCTAACTGTTAAAAAACTATAGGTCATTCTTTTCTTACCAAAGATCACAATCCATTGAGGCCAAGACATCCATTGACACTGCGAAAGACTGAATCCAGCTGAGAACAAAGATGACATTGATCTTTTTTTTCACCTTTCAAACTAAGTTCTTGAAATATATTTGAAATACAATAGTTTGAAAGCCAAGGAATCAATGTATTTATCTTATAAGATCCAGGCTTTGTAGAGAAAAGAATAGATGTTTGGGTTCCAAGAAGTAGAGACTAGATCAGAGTT